>NC_080410.1:28444669-28747700 GCF_030265065.1 Corythoichthys intestinalis | reverse complement strand
ATATATTTCTGTCTCCATCCATGTACGCGTTTATAATGCGCACCATGATTTTACAAGTTGATTTTTGGGGGAAAAAAAGTGTGCGTTTTATTCGGGAAATTACGGTAGTACCCCCCTGAATGCCACGAACTGTATTTTAAAAAATTAAAAAATAAATAAATAATTAAAATGTTAATGCTAGCGAGAACGCGAATGCTATGCTAACACTCCGAGCCACCTGGCATCGCGTTTGCAATGGCGTCACAACCCCCTTCCCTCCTCTCCTCTCCCGCTCTGCTCTCTCTGTCTCTCAGACATCTCTTGTCATTCAACCAAATTGTAGTAACGCACGCCTTCACATCCTCAGTAACTGTAACGGCGTTGCAAAGATGGGAAAAGTAATTCATTAGATTACTCACTACTGACAGAAATAACGCTGTTAGTAACGTCATTATACTCTAACACCGTTATTAACAACACTGCTGATAACTGATGTCGCGATATTGTCCAACTCCAAACATCCGATACCGATATCGAACCTATACCGATATATGCAGATGTGGACACATTTTGGCTAATTGTATTGTGATGCCCCACTGGATGCTTTAATAATGTCAAAACAATGTTTTCCAAATTAAAAAAAAGAAAAGAAAGGAAAATAAGAGAACATCTTCAACTTAAGTTATGGAAAAAGTGCTAATATTGCACTACTATATTTATTGTTGAAATCAAAAGATTTTGAATCAAGTGAAAAGTGCCAATAAGGCACTTATTTTAGACTCAAAGTGTGTGTGGGTACACAAATCGACATATAGCGAACAAATCGGCCTCTAAAGAGAAGTCAGATGCTGGAGTAACGTTGAATTGGCTTTACTGGTGTCATCTTTCTCTTGACAAGAGTACTGATACTTTTTTGTAAAACTAAAAACAACAAAGCATTGTGTCAATAATATGAAAAAAAGTCACAAATAAAGCAAAGTATAAAGTACGTGTCACTTTTGAATCGCAAATGGTAGCACACAGAATCAAAATCACACAGATGTAAAAACTGTGTTTTCATATTTTAATGAGGATAGCATGCAAACAATGATAGAAGGGGGGGATATTAAGTAAGTGAACCCTCTGTCTATGGAGACTTATAGAGCAATTAAAAACCAATTTTAACCAAGCAATTTAAGTCAGGTATGTGCCCAATCACTGATGAGTGGTTTAAAGTTGCCCTGCCCACTATAAAACATACACTGGGTAAGAAATGTCTTGATGATAAGCATTGTCTGATGTGGCTCATGGCTCGGAAAAAAGAGCAGTCTGAAGACCTGCGATCATTGTTTGTTGATTTGTATAAAGCTGAGAAAGTATACAAAACCATCTCTAAAAGTCTGGATGTTCACCAATCGACAGTCAGAGAAGTTGTCTCCAAATGGAGAGAGTTTGGCACTGTTGCTTCTCTTCCAAGAAGTGGCCATTCACCAAAGATGACGCCAAGAGTTCAGCGCAGAATACTCAGAAAGCTTCATTTTGGCAAAATATTTTGTGGACTGATGAAACCAAAGTTGAATTGTTTGGGACTAACACACAATGTCATGTGTGGAGGAAAAATGGAACAGCTCACAAACATCAACACCTCATTCCCACTGTGAAGCATGGTGGAGGGAGCATCATAATTTGGGGCTGTTTTGTTGCCTCAGAGCCTGGACAACTTGCAATCATGAATCATGAATTCAAAGGTTTATCAGGATGTTTTGCAGGAAAACCTGAGGCCGTCTGTCAGACAGTTGAAGCTAAAAAGAGGATGTATGCTCCAAAGACAATGATCCAAAACACAGAAGTAAACTTCTGAATGGTTTCAGAAGAACAAAATACACGTTCTGGAGTGGCCAAGTCAAAGTCCAGTATTGAACCCCATAGAGATGCTGTGGCAAAGACAGCGATTCATACCAGACATCCCTGGAATCTGACTGAATTACAGCAGTTTTGTAGATAAGAATGGGCCAAGATAAGCCCTAATCGATGTGCCGGACTGATCTGCTGCTACAGGAAGCATCTGGTTAAAGTTATTGCTGCCAAAGGGGTGCCACAAAATATTAAATGTGTTACTTATTATTCCCCCTTCTGTCATTGTTTGCATAATATCCTCATTAAAATAGGAAAACCTATAAATGTTTGGGTGATTTTAGTTCAGGCAGACGCTGTTTTTTCATCTGTGTGATTTTGACAAAGACCAGATCACATTTGATGGGGATTTTATGCAGAAATGTGAGAAATTCCAAAAGGTTCAGATACTTTTTCATACCACTGTAGCACCAGCAGGGGCCGTCAAAACACCAGAAAAACAGGCAGGCAATAAGTGGACATGACAGCACTTTCATATGCATATTGGCCCAAAACAGATAGTGAAAAACCGATGTCTATATTATCCGATGTCATTTTAAAATGCTTTTATCGGCCGATATTATCCGGTAACATTGGACAACTCTAATAATAAATACAGGGTGTCCCAAAACAATGCGTACAGTCTTTGAATTGTTACAACTTGTTCAATTTATTGATACTAACGTGGAAAACAGATTCACAGGAGAGAAAAAATGCATATTTAAAGATTCTGACAGTCCACAGTGAAAAAGTAAGGATACATGGGCAATTTGAGAATGTTGAAAAAAAAAAAAAAGATCAGCAGTTATGGCAATTTATCGAACCATTCAATTTAAATGTGGCTTTGTCACTCCACATAATTTTCAGTGAAAATGTGTTATCTTTTGCCCATCGTGGTCGGTACCACTCGCAGAATTCAATCCTTCGATCAAGATCATCTTTGTTGAAAGCATGAACTAGCACAGGAATAAAAATTTTCCATGGCGCACGTTTGAAAATTCGATGGACGCTTGATTTTGGGATGCCTGTTTCACGTGACAGTTGATGAACAGATTTTGGTGGGGAATTCTGAACATTAACAATAACATCTTGCTCTTTATTCGGGCTTGTCGATTTTCTTTTTCGTCCTGAATGTTTATTTCTCATCCACTGGATGGTCCCATGATTCTCAAACTTACCTACGATTGGTGAAATGGTGACTCGTGTTGGGGCATCTCTGTGGAACTCACACGTAAAGCATCTTGCCACTTCCGCTTTATTTTCACATTTCCCGAATGCTTTCAGAACAATTTTTTTTTTTTTTTTTTTTTTTGCTCGAACGTAAGCCCAATGTCTACCATTCTTACTCCAAAATCAAATCTGAACTAGAAAAAAAATAATAGCTATTTAAAGTCAAAGAGTTTATATATTTTTTGGGACACCCTGTATATATTTTCCAGTATAATTTTATTACTTTCTAACTAAAGTGGTAATTCAAGGCTGTTGTCAGACTGACATGCTGCTTACGATATTATGCAGATTAGATTATGTGGTGAATAAAGTGGTGATTAAAGTAACTTTTGTTTTTGTTCTAGTGACACAATAAAAATATAATAATGCAATTCTAAGATAGCTTCTTTTGTGGTCCCATGAGACTTAAAATAGCATTTTTTTGTTTAAGAAGGGTTGTTATTTTTTGGTCATTCTTTGTTTCATGTTTGTTACGTGTCATCTTATTGGGTGCCTTTCACGGCAATAGGTCTCCAATCCATTTCCGTTCAAATGGATTGGACGTCTACTAGTGACAAACTAATTTGAATTTCACAGCAGGATGAATTGAGCTGCAGGGTTGGACGTCTTATCATCATGAATGGCATTGAAAGACTTTATGTCTACTTTAAAAAAAAAAATAAAAAAAAGTCAAAAACAGATCTGAAGTGGTCTGATGGCAGACTATACTTTTCATATAGTTTTCGTTTTTTTCTGTATTTTATACTTTTGACTATACATTTTTTGATGATGCCGCAATACCTTAATTTCCCATATGGAGGATCAATAAAGTTTTATCTTAGAACCTCTAAAAATTAAAAATGATTAAAACTACTTTTTTTGTTTGTTTGTCACAAAACACTTGCAACAATGAAAATATTAATTTAAGGCAGAATTTATGATTGTATCACAATACTATATCCTTTAACAATCTTATTACAGGGCCAAAAACCAACCAAAAATAAGCAGATTTTATGTATTTTTATGCAGGGGGCATTTTTAAATAATCATTTTTATTATCCCTGCTGTAAGTTATACTGTGCTGATCTGAATTTAAAAAAAAAAAAAAAAAAGTAAAAATATATCTGATTTGAAGAGGGCTAGAAGCCAAATAAAAAGTTAAGCCTTTGTTTTTGCTTCGCATAATTTCTATTGTAGTGTCAAACTGCTGCCGTAAAAAACTATACCCATTGGTGATTGATTGATTGACCTTCCCATTTCAAACTGATTGGCTTTCAATGGCAGCGAATGAACTTGGGAAAAAAAATGCTGTGTGCAGAAATGGGCTGTTTATTTCCAGAGTTGGTTACAGTAACCATGGCAACCAACTGCCTTGGCGCTTGTTATATTCCAGATCTAAGCGCTCAAATACATCAAGTGCATCACGTCAAACATGTTAGTGATTTAAAAAAGGAATCATCGTGTTCAAAGTGGCTTCAGGTCATGCAAGTATCACCGTGCACGCGGGCACATGCACGGACGAGCTGCTTTGATTGGACGTTAATGTGGAGAAATATTGGATTTTCCTGGCGGCCAGGTTAAATCCTTCGGGCAGGCCGCCGGGTCAATAAAAAAGGAGAAGTCCCGATAGCAAATCTCCTTAAATTCACAAAGACGTGCTCCAACTCTCTTGGAGGGAGTTTGAGAGTTGGCCTCGCTAATCCACCCGGATGCACTTTTTCAAAATGTTCACCAGCAGGCTAACTGACAGTGTGTATTTTGCTGTATTGCCGAGACAATTAGGCAGTGCTCGTAATAAGCACTACCATGTCATTTGGCTTTACTTTCTCCTCGGCATGCTCCAGACTTTAAAGCTTTAATTAAAAAGAACGGATTTATGCCATTTCATTTTCTGTTTTTCACTGGTGGACGAAATAACGCTGAAAAAGGTCATTCAAAGTCAAATAGCAGACTTTCCGTGTCTTTTCTGGGATAGATTCTTCAGACTTCTTCGTGGTCCTTTTAATGACAGTAATTTTTACCAAACTGTGTGTTGCTATGTTAAACTGGTTTCCAGTTAGGAATTTTCTAAACATGTATGTAATCCCTGGAAATGAACAAAGTGATGCTTAAAGGGGAAGTTCAGAATTTTTGACATTAGGCTTAATATTTGAGTTAGCAGAGGTTAGTCAGGTGGAGTTGATCTCAACAAATTCCGTTCAGTTAGTTAGGTATTAATTAGTTTCAGAGCTCTGGAGTAGCTAAGCTAGCGCAAGTCAATGGGCCCATCCTAGCATGCCAATAAAAAACAACATATGCACAAATAAAAATCACCAATGACCCATGCAATCAATAGTGTTACCTATGTTTTCAGGATGAATTTATTAAAACCACATTGCATGTCAATAACTGTAGTATGAACAGCAACATTTGTAATACTCTGTAGGTAACAGGCTCCAGAGCGGAGTGATATTTCTTCCACCGGTGTGTTTATGTCGTAGCCAGCAGCAAGTATCCACAGTTTGTATTGTTCCTTGTTCTTCACAGGGAAATTGTGGAAACTCTCATTTGCCCATTTCTTCGGTCTGCTTCCACAACCTCTAAATGCATGTTTCACTATGTTGCTGTTCTTCAGACAAGACTCGGTAGACTGATGCAGCATTCGAGGAAGGTAGGAAGTTGGAGTTTCCAACCTCCAATCAGGAAAAAAAAAACAGTGGAATGCCACTCAAACTGGGAGGCCCTTGTCGCGAATTCAGAAAAAAAAGTACCCGGACTTCACGAGTTGCTTCAATCAGACGTCCCTCGACAAAATACGCTGCCCATCGAAAAGCAGACCGTCAATAGTAAAACTAAAGAAGGCAGCTTACAATGTGTCTATTCACCAAAGCTGTCGTTTTTACTCCACTATTTGATCGCTTACAAGAAGGCAGGTTTGCTGGAGGTCAACAAGTCTTTTGATGGCCAAAATAATGCTTGAAATGCTTTGACGTCGCAACTGGTACCATCCGATCGGGATAAGTCTGACTTCCAGCTTTCCTCGAATGCAGCATGAGTAAGAGTGGCAGAAGCACTTCTCTCTATGGTGGTCGCATTGCGCATCTAAAAAAAAATAGTCCCGCAGAAATAAATGAATTATGGCAGTTTGATGTTACATTGTTTTGGCCGCAAGGCAATCTGCATTTTGAATTATCCGGGATTTGATTATGTTAGATCTGTTAATATCGTTTTTTTTTTTTTTTTTTTTTTTTTTTTTTATTGGCATGCAAGGATAGGACCATTGACTCGCGCTAGGTTAACCACTCCGGAGCCCTGAAATTAATATATAACTAACAAACTGCACGGAATTTGTTAAAATCAACTCCACCGACTAATTGAACCCCCGCTAACTCGAAGATTAAGCCTAATGTCCAAAATTCTGAACTTCCTCTTTAAATAAAGTCTTCAAAATGGCGGAATTCCTTTGTTTTTCTGGAATGGCGTCTTGAGACCTTTTTGTGGGTTTACTGAAGCGGGACGTCCACCCAGTGTTGCCAACTCCCCAGTAAGGAAAGTAGCTATTGGCTGTCCTAAAAGTTGCTAGATGATGATGTCATCACCTAATTTGCATAATTGGCAATTTGCATGTAATTGTAATGGACACTGTGGGAGAGAGGAATAACATCGTGGGAGAAGCAAAAAGTGATTAAAAAATCACGAGAAAAAGTCGATTGATTTGTTGCTAGTCGCTTTGGAAAGTCGAAAAAAAATTGCATAGTTGTAATTAATTTCTTAACTTCCTGATACTTTTTAAAATTATATGTACTTTCAATTAACTTTGCGATAAATTTCTCACAGGGCTATTTTAAAATATCAGTCTTTAAACTTGAATATGATGAAGTTTCATTCCTCAAGGGAGTGTACTTTCACATAGATGTTTATTTTTCAAAGGCTCACGAAGAAAATATTTACACATATTTTTTGCCTATATTTTAGAGTGTCTTATGCTGCATTTATTTTATTGCATCCTTTGTTTTAGGTGGTATTTGTAAAGTTAGTTTTTTGGCTGACATCTTACAGATGTCGGGGGGGGGGGGGGGGGGGAGGAGTGTTTTGTCCCTTGATCTTAAGTTGATTTCAGTTCTTTCTAAAATGATATATTGTTCATCCGTCCACATGATGTCACTATTGTAACTCCGGACGGTTTTTCTTTGGTTTTGCTATGTGCGCTTGGCTTCCCCTAGTGGTGACTTAGTGGACGAGCAGACAAAAAGTACATAACTTTAGTTGGAGAAGAATCCTTGAGTTGTACAGACGCTACACACCTCCTCTACACTACACATCGTTGGGACCCCTAGATAAAACAAAATCTGTAAGTTTGCACATTTTAACACAGGGTCTCATATCATTTCGGTGTGTTTATTCTGTTACTTTGTTGTCATTTATGTGAAGCAAAGCAGCACGTTTGTGCTAAGTTAAATTAGCCACTTCATATGATTTGCTCATAACAAGCTAGTCTTCATGCGGTTTATTCGTGGTGTTCGGCAGCTATTTTTTACGGTCGGCGGTGAGGGCATCAAAACTTGGAATCGAAATAAAAAAAATTCAACGGTTCCGGGAGAACCGGAGTGTTAGTCCCGGATCCCATCGATGCGAGATTACCAACCTTACTTTTGAACTTCATGTTGGTAGGGCAGCTTGGCTCCACGGGATGGATTTTCAAAATAGTTAATGAGAACCTGGTGTAAAAAAACCTTTGGAAATGCCTGCTTCAAACCAAAATTTTAGACTTCCTGTTTTTTTCGGACATTAGTTTTTGTTTGTTTGTTTGTTTCTTTTATATATATGCTTATTTGTGATACACATGTCTAACAAAATTCATTTGGTAGGTGAAATTGACTTCAGTGACTGGACTTTAAAAATATTCCAGGAAACTGCTTCTTGGAAATAGCAGATTCAAATTAAAATGGTTGACCTCCTGTGTTTTTAAGCATGTTCTCTTGAGTGGTTTGCTCATAGTTCACCAGTTTATCAGAATTAATTTTGATAAGTGAAACCGTCTCCACGAGCTGATTTTTAAAAATATTTTCAATAGACTTTTGTGTTTTACAACAAGTCATCGATGTGGACTTTAACCCTTTCACACCTAAGCCTATTTTGGCCGAATTTGCATGCATTTGATGTTGCCTTTATATTTCAAGGAAAAAAATGTTCACAATGGCCAAGTTGGGTCCCTTTTTTTCAGGACACCTTGAACTTCATATCCAAACTGTTGTTTTCTTCACTGACCAATTATAATCCACATTTTGGACCCAACAAGACAAAAGAATCCCACAATATTTTTTCAAAATTTGTAATGTTGGTGTCCCATTGACAACCAGACATGCTCGACCAACCGTTTTGAAGCTTGATAATATTTATTCAACTTTTTAGGATAAACATTCAATAGAAAAAAATAAGATTGAATAGTTTTGTTTGACTATTCAACACAAACAGCGGGTATGGCCATAGGCGTTTTTGGCCTTTACACATACAATGGTCAAAACAGGTTATATACAGTGCAAAATAGTGAGGAAAAAAAATTATATCATCTAACACAAAAAGGGTTTGGAGGATATCTCTTTGTGAAGTCAGGTATTATACCCATCACCTTATCTAAAGTATACGTACATGCAATTAAGCTTCTTGAACACACATCTATATAAAAATTGAAAAGATTAATAGTGAAGAAGAAAAATATATAACATTGAAAAAAAAGTATTTTCAAAAATATTGACAAGTAGTTCAGTTCAATTCAACTTTTTCAGGCATGTGACCCGATAATTTTTATTTTTTTTTTGTTTTGTTTGCGCACTCAATCAAGTTTGTTTCTGAACAGGTCACTGAGCTGCATCACATGCAACGTCACACAGCCTACTCTTCTGCCGTTTGAGCGCTGCTGTCACTTCTACTCGCCGAGTTGCCGACTAATCCGAGGAAAGCAACGACAAATACAGCTCATCGTATTCCTTGAGTTGATGAAAAAATGCATTAGCTTGCGCTAAATTTAGTTTTCGATTCATTCTGCACGTTTCAACCGGTGTTCATGCCTCCTTATCCTTAGTTGGCGCCTAGCTCGGCAATTTAATAAAAATGTTCACATTAGGTTCGTCATTCTTGACATCACAACGGCTCTTGGGATATGTAGTCTTTTGTGCTGCTTTCGGTTTTGAAAAAGGACAAGAAATGAAGGAAATATGCAGATAACTATAGAGACTATAAAACTGAAATGACATTATCTCCCGTTTTTCTTGGTAGATTGGCTTCAAATAAAAACTGGTGTGGACATCAACTTCCGCACTTTCAAATGAGACCAACCAGCGGCACGTGGGTGACGTAATTACAGCATGACGAAGCTTCAAACATGCGTAAACGCGTCGCTGGCGACACGTTCGGTGTTAAAGGGTTAAAGCTAAATGGCAGACTTCCTATGTCTTTCAAGGCATGGCTTCTTGAGACTTTACTCTTCATAAACATGTCTACCACGGTTCATGCCAGTCAGCGGGGGCTGAATTTACAAGCATTTCTCTAAATTTGTTTTTCTAGTAAGTCAGAAAAGTAAGCAATGATGAAAAGTATATATTTTCCCAATTTTGCACCACTCATCCGTCTCACATTCAAAGGTCAAGTATTTTACCAAATATCTACGACTATTTAATCTTTAAAGAACCTGTGGAATTGGCTACATTTTCCAAAGCTTTACATTTTTCGCAGTCAAATAAACCATGACGATGTCCAAAATGAGCCACTTTTACAAAATATTCGCCACTGACTAACTGAAAAAGTGTCCTTTTTTTGCGTTGCTGAGATAATTAGACTGTACTCATAATGAACACCAGCATGTCATTGTGTGCTACTTTGTCCCGGGATAAAGCCTCAGCACGCTCCCGCAGACCTTAAAGCTTTAATTAAAATGAGCGGATTTGTGCTATTTCATTTTTTTGGGGGTGTATTTTTTTCCCCTCCCTATTCCTAACCCGCACAATCTGTCTGTTCGCACACAGACGTGAATTCAAACGGAAACAAAGCGCAGCACGGTCGACTTAATCGTCTGAAGACGCTTTTGCGAGCTTCATTGACGCCGGCACTCTCCAGCTGTTGGCCCGGAACTTCCTCAGCCGTCGGCGCTTTTTGTTTTTGGCCGGGGAAAAAAAATATTCCACAAAGTCGTGACGGTAAAAAGAGAATGCATTGTGTCACTTTATTTAACTTACTGACTGCTATTGACGTGGATAGACCAGTTAATTTGAACTGAGAATGATCAGTGTCAGTAAAGGGCGTATGTTTGGTCTCAATATTGGTAGGGACGATATAACAGCATAACCTGCATGTACACTTTTTGCTGGGGACGGGACATTAATAAGACCAAACAGATTAGGTGAATGGGGGTCAGGGCTACATTTCTCACCAATAAGAACCTAATTAATTGATAGGCTAAATGATTAATGCAAAATAAATCTGGATTGACTTATACTTTAACATACATCTACATATATACTTTCACACTGCAAATTTACAGTATAATGTCTTAATCTGATATTTTTTCTTAAATCTACTCAAATAACTTTCTCCTTGTTTTGAGTGTTAAAGGCTACTTAACAGATTAATGCGTCAGATTCTTCCACTTTTTGTAAATATTACTATTTGTTCTTATTAAACCCATACACCTAAATCAAGAAAAAAAATAATGTTCAAATAATGTTTTGACAATATCTATTCTTGAATTAGAAACATTTCTGACAATTTTTAAAAAGATTTTTTTTAAGAACGTTTTGCCTAAAATAAGTCTGTTAAGCTTATTTTCATCTAGCTATTTTTCTTACTCAGTAAATCTGACTAAAATTTACTTGAAGCACTGACAGATAATTTCACTTATTTCTAGTAGATTTACATTGAAAACAAGGGAATTTAAGGTTGTTGTTTTTTTTTTCAGTTTTAAGGAAGTTGTTTTTTGCAGTACATGCATTGGTTCAGAAGAACCGTTTGATTCAAACCTTTTTCCCCCAAAACTACAAAAGAAAAATTAAAAAATTTCCAGAATAAATGTCTGGATTTTATTGGCAAATTTTAAATTGCATTAATTAGAGGCGTGCGGAATTTCTGATTCTTAGATTATTCGCGATTTGACCGTGGAAGATTCGAGAACGATTCACAAACATCCAAATTCCGATTATTGAATTATACCAGGTAAAGCGGAAATAAAACACAGTCAGTGCGGTCTTCAGGATGCAATGAGGAACAGACCGAGAGTAAATATCATGTTCAACTCATGCCGTTAGATAAATAAAAAAATCAATAATACCTGACTGCGGCCGTCAGCCGCTACAAACAGCGCCCAGTTGCTTGTTGCTACAAACATACGGCAACATACGGCTATGGTAGATATCAAATATCTCTAGAACTAGATGTGAAATGACGGACGACAGCCGTTTTTTAGATCATATGCCAAGAACTGGATGCGAAATGACTGACTTTGCCGCGCTAGTAAACAGGCGCCATTTTAAAGCAGTAGACTTCTCTAGAAGGCTCTGTTGAAGCAAACCTAATTACTTTTTATCCCCCAAAAAAACAAAAAAAAACAAATCAGCAAAATCTTGACTTGAATCTATCTTTAAATGAAGAAACAGTTTTAAAACTTTCACGTCGAAAGTAGACAGAAGGGAAATTATGGAATAACGGGAGCAATTTTAACAACTTTAACGGTTGATTCACAACATTAAATTAATTGAATGTAGTTTAAAGCTGCCGATACAGAATGGGGACTTGAGTATTTTATTAACTGTTTTCAACGGTTAACTTGATACTGAAATAGTAGTTTGTTTAGCCTGAGAGGATTTTGGAAGTAGTGTACAGAAAATTAAAATCGGGGGTGGGGGGGTGTTTGTGGTTCATCAATAATCAATTTATAATCGAATCGGAGCCTTTGAATCGTAATCGTAAACGAATCGTTAGGTGCCCAAAGATTCCCACCTCTAGCATTAACATACACAAGAAATACAAACTTGTTCATCATCTCATTAGTATCCAGGAATACAAAAACGTAAACATTCGTCTTAATACCCCTCAAAATTCTGTCTAAAAAAATATGTTTAAATAAATATCACAAAAGAACTTGTCAGGGAATAACAAAAATAAAGAGAAATGGAGCCTGAAGGCAAAACACGCTTTTGTCCACAAGTACAGCCAAACTTAACAAAAACTCCTTTGGGCTGCTTTAAGACCATATAAATAAAATAAAAATGAAAACTGGGGAAAAGGGAATAAACTTTGGTTCACTACATTTCTTACTTTTGAATTAACATTAACAGTAGAAAACATTCAGGAGGATATTTCTCTCGAAGCAGCTTCCTCCTCGAGTTCGGGAAATTCACACAGATTGATATGTTAACTCTGATGCAGGTCGGACTTTCAGTAGCAAAATTAGTGGTGTGTTCCCCACCTACACAATATTACTTACAGTGGCAGCTGCTGGCGGAAAAAAGACTTCTAATATCCCTTGTCTTCGAAGGTGGCGGCATGTTGCATTTCTGTCGGGGTTTGGGGGTGTGAATGCTTGTGTGGGTGTGGGGTGGGGGTCAAGTCATCAGCCAATCAAACGTGTGTTTGAGGGAAAAATGGACTGGCATATTCAGCAAATTAAAAGGCAATCTAAATTACCTATATAACTGGAGTCATTATATTATGCAAATAAGGCTGCTTAAAAGTTGGTGGGGACAATTTGAGCATTCTGAAAAGTATGTCGTGTTATGTCCCTACCGTCCCTATGCAAAACCTACGCCCTTGGTGTCAGCCCTCCCGGTCCGATTGGATTCGACTCCTGTCGCCGATAAATGGCAGACAGTTAGTTAATTATTCATCTGGTTTTGCTGCTCAAATTATTAAAACAAAAAATAATAATACTGCTCCGGGTGTTAAAAGAATCAATACGGTGCAAGTTTGTGTTGGAGTTCGCTGTCCGCCTCGTCCAACTTCTTGTGGGCGCCCCGAAGCGAATGTACAGCACGTCTCTGCCGCAACGCTGAATAATTCACTGGCTTCCGTCAACAGCAGCCGTCCAGGAAGGCATGAAGAAAAAAAACTCTGTGAGTGCTGGCTTCACTCTTGATTTGTTTCATAAAGTATAAACACCACTTCCATTTTTGAGAGGGAAAGTTGTTGTGAAGCTGACATTGTCACCGCACAGGTCCTAGCAAAATTACTTTGACCTGCAATGTGACTAAATGGTACCAACACCCACTTGCGTGTTTGTGTGCATATATAGCATATTTCTATGGTGTCCACATACACCAGCGGGCGCAGCTTGCCTCTCAGCGTGCGCCAACATTCCCGCTCTCAGTGTGCATTCCGAGGAATGTCCTCTGCTCTTCCTCTTCCTTGCCGCTTCTGTCTCCGCCCCCTCGCCCACGCCGCTTGCCCACCAGGACGGGCGCGCTACCCTGACAAGGCGCAAGGTCACCGAATTGACGGCGAGAAATTTGAATGAAAGACCTTCAGATCCATTTGCTAGTTCGCTTTTTCAGTTCACCAGCTAGACAATTCGGTGCACGACAATGACAACACAAGTACTACTGTAAAATGCTATCAATTGACTCTGACTTAAAGCAACACTTTGTAACTTTTCAGTTTTGGTCAATTTTAGCAATGCCGGTGGACAAAAGCGTCAGTGTTTTGTAGGCTAAAAAAACTATTGCTGCGATTTTTGGGGGGTTTGCGATATATTGCGATACTATATTGCGATATTTAAAAAAAAAAAAAAAAAATCACTAGATGACTTGAATAGCTGTTTGGAAAGAGTTTGGATGACACACCATGACCACAGTGTACAGTATTCCATCGTTTTTGGGGATTAATAGTAGGGGTGCAGCGGTTCAGTTGGCCCACGGTTCGGTTTGAACCTCGGTTTTGGGATCACGGTTTCGGTTTGGTTTCGGTTTGCGTTTTGCTTTTTTGCTACAAACCAAACGCGTGACCACATCCAAACGGATGAAAAAAAAAAAAGCAATGCACGAAAAACGTGCAGATTTTGAACGTAACATACGGCGTACATATTTAAAAATCAGTGCTCACTTGTACAAATAACGCCGAGGCCGTACAACTTGACAGGTATGAATTATAGTGGACCGTCACAGTTAGGTAGTAGCACTCTGTACCACGGGACGTCCAGCTATCAGCGGTCAGGGCGAAACTATGTGCTTTCGCGAAATCATCTTCGATGGTTTTGCGTGCCATTTCATAAATGTCGGGGATTATGTTGTTGGCGAAATATGTCCGCGAGGGAACAATATAACGCAGGTCAAGCGTTGCAATTAAATTAACTACTAATTAACTAATTAACTAATCTTCAACCACGGAATATTGTTGCATGTCTTTTGCAATGCACATCCCCACTGCGTGGGTTATTTTCTTGTGTTTTTCTGACCTGATATTGTAAGGCTTTTGGAACGCCTCTTCTATAGACCCGTGTGTTTTCACTGGTGTCATCTTCGGGGTTGTCCTGCTCTGAGAAAGCGATGTCTGTGGGTGATGCCGGCTGAGGTGCCCAAGTCATGTTAGAAGTGTTGCCGTTAGCATAGGGAACAAGCGCTAAGCAATGCTTGCAAATTGTTTGGTTTTTTTTTCAATATTTTCTCTCCGTCTGCATTGTAGTTCACGGGGAAACTGAAATGTTGCCACACCGCAGATTTGAAAGAAGCCGGTGCCTCCTCAAAAATCGGTCTGTCGACTCCTCCGCTCTCCATAACTTTTTTTGTTTTCTTTCTTGTTTCACTTTCACCTCGCTCGTAAGCGAGAGAGGGCGTTACTCGGCTCCTATTACACAGGTGCTTGACAGCGATTGGACATTTACTCGCGGGGCGGGAATTTCTCCACAGCTGTGCTTCACGTCACACACAGGCACACAGAGTTTGACCAATTCATTCCACAAGCGTTCGGAATAAATTACTGTAATTGCAAAACCAAAAAGGCGCGGTTCATAAAGGCCCGTAAAGGGTGAACCGTACGGTTCGGTTTTGAACCGCAAACCGTTGCACTGCTAGTTAATAGGGCCCAGAACCCGCCGCGATAAGTGGAAAAACAGCGAAGTAGCGAAGATTGTTGATCTGATAAGCACATTAGTCACGTTGCATATTCAAAACACCCTTTAAGTATTTTTTTTTAAAGTCATCTTTAGTATATTCTGTCTGTATGCATCTAAACAAAACAAGCTGAAAGCGCCTGGTGGTACTTTGGGTGTCAAATTTGCCTCATGTAGACGTTTCGCCGGTGTAGCATATTTTGGGAAGAACACCGTTTTTCTTTGCTTCCCTCGTTTCGTCTCATCCTGTCTTTCATGTTCACATGTTCATTTTGTTTTTACTGCTCGTTTTGTGAAATATCGACAGTGCTGTCATGATCATTAATGTTCCTCCCGGGTTCAAATTGAAAGGGTTAAACAGATGACATATTTATGTCGCTAGAGTCTCTTATGTCGCTATACTCTGGAAGCGCGATAGCGTAACCATGTGACGTCACCGCCCCGCGACGTCAACAACAATGGCAACCTACTAGTTAAACTAATTTTACAAATTGTTTAAAAAAACGAAAACATCAAGAGGGGTTTCAATATCAAATTATTTTAACTCATAATACCTTTTATCTTTTAATAACTACAAGCCTTCCTATCTGTGGATCCCTTTAAGGAAGAATGTGTTTCCCATAAGGACCAGCGCACACATGCATAGTGTCGTAAAATCATCAATCAATCAAAAATCAATCTCCCTGTTGCCGGGTTTCCCCTACGTATTAAGTATTGTGGCGCACCGCCACAACAAAATAAAAGCCGCCACGCCGTGCAAAAGAGATGTTTTATTTATTTATTTATTATTATATTTTTTTTAAGGCAGTTTCAAACTAACGGCAGCCTAATGTGAAGGGTTCAGCGGCAACCTATTCATTGTGTATTGTAATGGCCGTAAATATACGGAGCCACCTGAAAAAGTGACGATCGGATGGGAAGCTGTGACGTAGAGGGAAGCGAGAAGGAGATAGCGGTCGCATGTCGCTGAAGTCCGCCATTATTTTGTTATTCTTTTTCTTTATTATTGTTGCCACAATAAAGTGGCTAAGCCAATACAGACTCCTGTCCTTCTTCCCCCCATCCGGGGCATTACTGTATTTTGGATCGGACTTTTCGGCGAAAGTGAGCGGTGGACGGCCGTCTTGGACGGAAAGGCTAGTTTGAATGAATTTGCGCCGAGCGGCGGGTCAGAGTGCCGCCGCGCTAATGTGTCAACAATGCATTCAATAGCAGAAAATGCAGGGCTGTTACAGCGGACGGATATATGCAATCACGGCTGATGAAACCTTGATAAATGCGCTTTTTTCCCCCCGTTTCACGAGCTCTGGGACACTCGAAAAATGTCTCTCATACCTCTCCTTGGTAAGCTAAATGGTACCTCGATGTGCGTTTGTGTGGAAAAGTAGTTCACGAACAACAACAACAACAAAAACTATTTTCACCGAAACTTGTAAAACTCTTTACACGGCAGTTAGAATTTCCCCCTACACCTTGAAATAGCTCCATTACAAGGACTTAGGTTTGGCCATATTGGTGGGGACGCTATAACAGCATAACCTGCATGTACACTTTTGGCTGGGAACACGATATTAATAAAACCAAACTGATTAGGAGAACGGGGGTCAGGGCTTAAATTTCTCACCAATATGAACCTAATTAATTTATAGGCTAAATGATCAATGCAAAAATAAATCTGTATTGACTTGTACTAACTTTCACACTGCAAATTTAGAACGTTTTAATACGATGATTTTTCTGAAATGTATTCGAATAATTTTCTCCATCTTGTTTTGAGAGTTAAAGACTAGTTAACAGATTAATGGGTCAGATTATTTAATTTACTTTAGGTAAATATTACCATTTGTTCTTATTAAGCCCATACATATAAAGGTTGGTCATTTTTTACCCAAATCAAGGGGGAAAATGTTTTCAAATAATGTTTTGAGCAATATCACTTCTCTAAAGAACATTTCTGACGAAAAAAAGTTTTTTTATTTTTTTTTTATTTTTTTTTTTTAAAAGATTAAATATACTCACTTTTGCCTAAAATAAGAGTTAAGATATTTTCAGATAGCTGTTTTTTTATTTCAATAAAATGAGTAAAATTTACTTGAAGCACTGGCAGATCATTTTACTTATTTCTAGTAGCTTTACACTGAAAACAAGGGGATTTAACTAGTCATCAGCCAATCAAACGTGCGTTTGGGGGGGGGGGGGGGGGGGTCAATGTAAGCCTAAACATAATGAAAATACCGTAATTTCCTGAATATAACGCACACTTTTTCCCCCCAAAATCAACTTGCAAAATCATGGTGAGCATTATAAACGGGTACATGGATGGAGACAGAAATATATATATATATATTGCATATATATATATATATATATATATTGCATATATATATATATATATATATATATATATATATATATATATATATAAACCGATTTTTTTTAATTGACACGGCCACGTTTTGTTAAAGAAACGTATGCGGCGACCTGTTGCCGACCATTACGGTGCGTGACGTCACCATTTTGTTTCGGTAATACTTCACTTTAATCGGCCGAATGATTTCCTCTGTGTTAAATTCTGCTTTTTTCACTCTTCATAAAGCACAGAATTTAGTTTCTTGAACTCATTTGAGTCAACGTTTATTGCAGCTCCGCAACTCAGACCATAACAAACGTAACAACACACTTCCTGTGTGTGTCCGTCAACTATATCTGTCCGTCGGGAAACTCAAACCCAAATAACAATAGTTCCTATTGTTACTCATGTTGACAGCGATGAGCTTTCACGGATTTCCGACTTAAACGTTCTCACTTACATTTTACCGTATCAATCCATGGAAGAAACATTTATTCATCATGATGAAATGAGCAAGTTATACAGCAGCCTTTAAAAGAAAAGTCACATCTGTTTTGTTTTCTCCTAGATTCTGGTAAGTTGGAGAAGTTGTCAAATCATATTATTGCCGTAAATATTGTCAGTTTATGGTATGTTTTGAACTACCAATGTGCTATGCTTGTGCTGTGTTTCACCAGTCAGTGAAATGACATTTCTGTATCTGTACACGAGCTCTGTTTACTTGTATTCTTCTATTTATTGGTGCTAAAATTAGGGTGCGCGTTATAAACGGGTACAATAATTTTCCCTAGATTTTACAAGTAAACTTGGGGTGTGCATTATACACGGGTGCGCCTTATATTCGGGAAATTACGGTAATTCACTTAATAATGGTGGGGTCAATTCTATCCTTACAAAATATGTGAAGACAATCTAAATGACCTCTATAACTGAACTCATTATATAATGCAAATAAGGTTGCCTAAAAGTTGGTGGGGACAATTTGAGCATCCTGAAAAGTTCCTAGTGTTATGTTCCTAACGTCCCTATGCAAACTTACGCCATTGGTCCATTAACAGAAGGACTAGTATTGTTGTGTTAATGTAATACATTAAGGACTACTAGATGTAAGTAGTACTATTGCTACGAGAAAAAAAAGGATTTCGTAGGGTAATGTAGCTGTAATCAGCTACGCATTTTACGTACATGTACCGTAGCTGAGAGCTACGACATTAGCCTGGCTGATGAAATATTTCAAATAGATCTTTGTGATGGTTCTTCTTGGGTAACAAAATGTGAAAAAAAAAAATGTCATCATATGATGCAATTTTGCCGTGGCACGCCATGGTGAGGCGGTCCGACTCCGATGCAGCCCACCACCGCAGCTTCAAAAAATCCTTGGGGAAACCCTGTGTTGCCTGCAAATGGATTCAACGACATTTCTAGTGACTGTGTGAAGGATGAATAGTAAAATGGTAATGAATGAATCCAGTTGTGGCTAAACAATAGCATATGACGGTTAACAGCTGGTGGCTTAATGTGGCTAACCCATTTGACGAGTTCGGTGGGGGTGGGGGGGGGCAATGTTTATTTTTGATTATCATGGTAGCTTCCTTTTTTTCCTCCTCAGACAAAACTTTTTGTCTCTTGTTGCTCTGCCATCTTTTCAGAATTCGCGCGAAAACATTTGCCTCGACTTCCGTCTTTATAATGAATGGGTAAAGGGGGAAGTGACGTATGCTGTAAAGCAGTCAGCACATTTGTATTTTTTTTTTGTGTGTGGCAGGGTTCCTGCCTTCCTCCTCAACGTTAATTAGTGCTGGTGAAAGCGAGACAGACACCCTCAAAATATAAAAGAGGTGTCATTCAACTAGCTGTCAGTCGACATATCCTCACAGATGTCATGAAAAAAGTTTGAAAAGTTACCTAGTGTTGCTTTAAAGCCCAACTTTAAAGCCCAACCCCTTGACCGAAACTCAAAAAAAGGAATCAAAACCTGAAACTGAACTTAAAAACTACAGTTGTCCGATGATGACTTCCTAACTGATTACCGATATCTCGAAATTGTCCAACTCCAACAGTCCGATACTGATATCTAACCGAAACCGATGTATGCGAACGTGGACTTAACATATTCATTATTTTTCAATCATTTATTGTTCATATAATTTCTGCACCGTGAATGCAGTTGGTCAGTTCAGATAACAAACAAGTAGCAAATGACATCAGCAAATGACTAACATGAATTGACCAGCCCATGTACAAAAGCAGAAGGATTCAACATTCACTTTGAAGTCAACATGCATATTAGTCCAAAACCGATAATGAAAAACCGATGTCAATATCAAATATCATTTTAAAACACTTTAATCGGCTGATATTATTGGCCACCCAATAATATCGGACAAATCTACCTGAAACCTTAATAGACAACTCTAGTTTAAAACACTAGTCCTTGTTTAAAACTCTTTCAAACACTATAGGCTTTTCTTGCTGCAAATCCTTGTTTACAACTTTTAACATGGTTTTAAACCCTAACCTAGGCTTTGAATGCAAGTCAAAATCTTTTTTGAAACCCTTATCTAGGTTAAAACCCAGTTCCTAAACTTAACCCAGGCTCGGAAACCCATATTTAAAAACCTAAACCCTGTCCCAGTCAAAATGAATAGATTTCTTTTACCATCATCAACAACCAATTAGTTCAGAAGGTACTTATTAGTAGCGAATGTTTGTTTACTTGTGAGGGTTCATTTTGAGTTAGTAGTGAAAAGATACAGTATGTGATTAAAATACTGATTATATTAATGCAGGCTGATCTATTACTGTGCTGAATTATCTTCCTAGTCAAGTAAATAGTGTACTAGTATTGTAATAGTAATGTTACTAGTCTAGCACAATAGTTATATCACTACTAGTTGAAGAAACGTTGCTAATATGCTAAAATACTAGTTTCCTTTCTAGTAAGGACAAAAAGTGCACGACTAGTTCACAGACCTTAAATTGATATTGAAGAAATACTCAAAGGACTTTCTGTAGAATCGGTGGGGAGAAAAAAAAAGAAATAGTTCCGGCCCGCGGCGAGCTGGATCAGCATGATGCCTGCGGACCTTCTGTTCCTTTTCACGCCCGATTCGAGCGCAGAGACGCGTTCGCCAGAAAGTGGCAGCACACCACAAAGATCTTTTCCGTGGAGAGGTGCCCTGCTTGGGGCTTTTTTTCTTTGGGGTATTTTCCGGAAAACAAGCGCAACCACAATCGGAATAAGCTGCGGGTTGCCAGGATTTTTCTAAAGAACATCCGGAATGCTGAGCTTAGGCCTTGGTTCCACTTGACACTGCACCTGAGATCGCACTTACTTTCTTCCAATTCGCAATTTTTTTGTGGCATTTGCGTTAATACCACGAACCAGAGCCATGTAGAGAGTTGTGACACTCTCATAGGGATCCATTATACAGTACAGCCCGTCGACAGGGGGGGGGCAACCAGGTATGTTATCCCGGGCCTCAGGACCATAGGGGCCCCTGAATGACCCTTAATTTATTTTACTTTACATTCACATATTTATTTTTTATTTAAATCATGTTCTGATTAAATATTATGTTCTACTCGATATATACTTAAAAACTTTAACATTAAATATTTCAAATATATATTTTTTCCTTATTTTGTACAACGCAAACTCTAAACATGGAGAGTCGTCATAAATCGGGTGCGCTGAAAAGAAAAGAAAAAAAAAGGTGAAGATCATAGAGGTCAACGAGAAAAAACTATGAAGTTTTTAAAAGGGGGACAAGAAGCCAGAGAAAACTGTTTTGTTGCTTAGCAAGCAGGCATAGCACTCTCAGTTGTATTGTATTGTAGCCTATATGGGACAATAGATGGAAATTGTTTGTTTATATTGTGTCACATCACATTACGGTCTGTTAGATTTAACTGTCCATCTCAAATTAAATAATTTGAAAATTTATGCTGTCGTTGCTTACAAAGCGTTAAAAGTACTGCGTATGTTGTCGTGACAAGCCGGTGGCAGGGATGGGGTGCGGTGGGGTGTAGGGGCCCTATAGTGGTCTCCTGTCCCCGGGCCCGTGCAAGTCTGTTGACAGCCGTGCTTCCGGCTACTGGAATGGTTCCAAACATCGCTGCGACGACCCCAATGAGATAATCAAACAAGTACTTAGATGTGTGATTTTTATCAATTTTTACCATAAATGTCGCAATCGCCGCTGTCAGTTCCATGGAAAACCATTACAGCGCTGCTTGTGCTTGGAACTATTCAGGCCTATATGAACTACATGACCCCCCGCGGCGAGATCAGAGAGTGTCGTAACTCTCTTTCTACATGGCTCTGTCACTAACCACTCAATAAACTTACGTGCTCAACTATTACCAGTACAAGTGTTTTGTTGACAACTGGGAGAAATAAAATCATATCACCTTATGACCAGAGGTGGGTAATAACGCGTTACGTAAATGTAACGGAGTAAATGTGAGTAACTTTTTGAGAAAAATATACCTATAACAGTAGTTTTACTAAGTCATACTTAATACTTGAGTAGATCTGTGAAGAAGAAATGCTCCTCTTACTCCACTACTTTGGGTTACACTAGTCATTTTTCCTCTTTATTCTAAGTACAGTATTAGATTTACTATTTAGATTAGATACTTTTTTTTTTTTTACCAGAGATGCCAACAGAGGCTCTACCAGTTTGACCAATGCGATGTCGCAAAAATAATCACATGATTCCATTATACCAATGAGACTTCAGCTTGCCTTCTATGATCACGTTTGCCTGTTCAATCACGTGGTGCCTGTAAAGCAACGTAAAAATTAAAGCATTTGACGTAGCGCGCTGCCGTCAACATGACTCGAAAGTGCGGAATTTAACCTCTCACTTAGTTTTTATTTGGCACTGATTGACCATGTAACACTTGCGATATTATCCTTTTAATTTCTTTATAGGAAATATTTTTTCTCCACTAGAGGGCACTCATGCTCTTTGGACGAATGATGCTTTATTTCAGTGGATTTCTTTCACTCGTCGGAATTCAGTGATATATTTTTTTTTGTATTTTTATTCGGCTTAATGTGCAGGCTTAGTGCAGGTGGTGAAAAAAGGAAAAAGTGAGGCTTACCATTGAAATAAAGATGAAAATGATAGAAAAATATGAGTGTGGTGTGCCGGCCGTAGCAACCTTTTTCAGACTTCTGTTGATTTCTCTCACAAGAAAAACTGCTGTGCGTTCGTCTGCGGTGCTGTCATGTCGTCGTATTTCGAGCATGTCGTCAGATGTAGAAACAAATGGCGAGTCAAATTTTATGTCGTATGTCGAAAAGATCGTGTGTCAAGCGATCGTATGTCGAGGTACCACTGTATAATGTATTCTTATGGGAAAATCCTGCTCGACATACGACCATTTCGACTTATAAAGAAGGTCCTGGAATTAATTAAGTTCATATGTAGAGGTACCACTGTATAGATAACTTGGTGCTGAGAATAAAAAAATGTCATTGTTTAAAAAAAAAAAAAAATCAAACATCGTAAGCAGTTACTTACAATGTTACTCACTATTTGAATATTATTTTCACCAAATACTTTTTTACTTGTACTTAAGTACATTTTTTGGATGACTACTTTTACTTGAATAATATTATTTTGAAGTAAAGCGAAATTTTAGCTACTCTACCCACCTCTGCTGATGACGTTAACTTTATTAGTGTGTTTTCATGATCAGGTTTTAATATGATAGATTCCACATTAGCTTGATCAATTTTACATTGTGATGTGATGACGTTCATATTCATGGTAAGTTTCATATTCTAGTATGATCATTTTTCATCCTGAAGTTATCATGCTTAAGATAAAGTCCACATTTTAACGTAGCAAATTTCACTCAAATATGTGAAACCTTCAATTTCTCACATTAATGTGATGAATTCCATGTAACATAACATTTAAGACAAATAAGTTGCAACACTTCTTCATTGGAAAGGTATATTGAAACAATTCCTTTTCGTTATTTTTCCATCACCTGTGTGTTTGCTGTTTTTTTTTCTCGTATTATCTGTTTGGCATCTTTTGGCTTTGCTGCATTCTTGCCTCTCCACATTTTCACTTCCTAAACCTTGACCTCATGCCTTTCAATTTTGTTGATACTTTGGCTGCTTTACACAATACGAAAAGTGTGCCTCTTTCTTTTGTCGTGTGGCACAAAGAACTGTGTGCTTGTGTGTGACAATAGACAAATAGTTGGATTTTGTACGCGAGGACATCCTCGTTCTTCACAGTGCAAGTGGGGGCTGCGCGTGCGTGCATGTGTGTGTGCGCCTCCCACTGCATCCTGCTCATATTTCTTTTATTGGCTGTGTGTGTGGTGCTGTAGCCACGGGGCAGCAGGTGTGTATGTGCGAATAAAACGGCGAGTGGCGCCTGCCCGGGAGGAGCGACTTGCTTGCTGGGAGCAGTATGAACAGCTGCACAGGGGCCTTGGGGGCCCTTATTGTTGAACACATCAATTCATTATTCAGCGGGCATGTGGCCGTTTTCTCTTTTGTTTTTTTTTTGGACGCGTTTTGTTAAGGTCAGGCTCCAGTAGGGGGCGCCGTCACCCCCACGGTGAGGCCTGACAATGGATGTAGGTCAGCGTGTGAAGGACGCAGCGTGACATTTTTGCCAGCGGTGTTCCATTTCACGCAGCTAGGGGGAGCTCCAGGGTTGTTGACGAATGACGCGTAGTTATTGCGATGTCACAGAGCGCCGCTAAATGTCAATAAACAACAATAAATGTCACTAAACATACAAACAGCAATGAAGTTAATGGTGCTAAATTGAAAAACACTATTCAATGTCACCAAATGTCACTAAACGTTGCCAAATGTCACTAAACAACGAATATAAATAAATCTGGCTAAACGTTAACAAAAATCACCAGGTTTATTATTGTTAAGCATCCAGAGGTGGGTAGAGGAGCCAAAATCTTTACTCAAGTAAGAGTAGCGTTACTTCAAAATAATATGACTCAAGTAAAAGTAATCGTCCAAATAATGTACTCAAGTATAAGTAAAAAAGTATCCAGTGAAAAGAATACTCAAGTAATGAGTAACATTTTGAGTAACTGCTTAAGAATTCTTTTTTTTTTTTTTTTTTTTTTTTTTTTAAACAATGCCATTTTTTCTTTGCACAGAGTTATCTATATCGACTATTGTTATAATGATACTGTACAATAACCCATTACATAACCACATTAAGCCAGAAAGAAATACAAAAAAATAAAAATATTGAAATCGATGAAGCATTATTCCGCTAAAGCAGGGGTCCCCATCTGCCGGTCCGTGGCACATTTGCTTCCGGGCCGCATGGAAATGATAATTTAATAACGACCGCATTCTGGCCGAATTAACCCTGTGCCCCTGCTCAACACAGCAATATCCCTGTCTACTTTGGATATATACTACGGGATAGATTAGAATCGCGCCATAGAAATCCATTGATTGGACTGCTAGCAGTACATCTTGTTTGGTTATATAATATATCTATGTGCGCTTGATCATGTGCGCTTGTCCTTGATAATAACGTATTACTAGGCCGCGGGCTCAGCACATTTGTTCCCGGAAATAATTAGCCCCCACACGAGCGAAGATGACTGGAAAACAGACGTCTTTGGAGATATTTTTATGGCTAAAAGGGCACCTGACGAGCCTACAACCTCGAAGACCCACGAACTGCGAAGGAGTGGATTCGTGACCCGTTTGTAAATAAACCGAGTGATTCGAGCATGTCTGTGCAACAGGAGGATCAACTTGTACAGATCGCAAATGACGGCGACCTTATTAAACGTACATTTCAGACAACAACTGTACCGAGGTTCTGGATTAAAGTCATTCCGGAATATCCTGACATTGCTACGACAGCATTGAAAACCTTGCTACAATTTCCAACATTGTGTCTTTGTGAAGCGGGCTTCTTAATTAATGCTTAACGACAATGCGAAGTCGTTATTGGTGAGAGCGGTGTTCAGTTGTTGTGTGCAGCTAACATGGCAGGGTGTATCTGTGGAGAACTTTTCTACAAGTCCTTCCATGATCAAACTTAAGTTAATATTCCTTTCTTTCAAGAAAGTTTGTAGTGTTTACTTTGGTGGAGAAAGTAGTTCCGAGTTTTAATAGTGAAGCGTTCCTTCATTATTACGGTTTTGAAATTAAAAGGATCATATCTCCGGTTTTCCGTGGTCAATCGGTGACAAATAAAAAACTGAGAGAGAGGCTAAAATCTGTGCTTTCAAGAAATGTTGAGGCCAGCGCTGTATATGAAAAATTTCATTTTTTTCGGTGCGTAAAGACATCACATGATTGAACAGGCTGGCGAAAAGCTAGAACGGCAAGCTTGCGTCTGATTGGTATAATGGAGTCGTGATTATTGTTGCGACGTCTCATTGGTGAAATTGGTGAAGCTACCCCGGTAATACAGCAGGCACGTCTTTACTGTTGGTATCGCTGTCAAAAAAAAAAAAAAAAAAAAAAAAAAAAATCTAATATGTAGCATAAAGGGGGAAAATGTAACGACTCTTGTGTAGCCCAAAGCAGCGGAGTAAGAGTTGCGTTTTTTTCCTCACAAATCTACTCAAGTAAAAAGTATAGCTTAGTAAATCTACTCTTAGGAGTAAATTTCTCTCAAAAAGTTAGTCAAGTAAATCTAACGGAGTACATGTAACGCGTTAGTACCCACCTCTGTAAGCGTCAATATCCAACTGAATGCCATCCTCACTGAATATCGCTAAACGGTAACAAATGTCAGCAATTTTGGCCAAACGTAAGCAAACAACGATTATCTTGAATCATAAATTTGACAAACACTGACCAACCCCAATATATGTTATAATGTTGCTGATGTCACTTAACAAAATGAAAACAAATCTGACCAAACTTAGTTAAACATCGCAAAGTTATTAAACTCAACTTAAGCTTTGTAAATTTCATTAAGCGTTAATAAATTTGCTGAACGCCACCGTCACTAAATATCACTAAAACCTACAAAGCGAGAAAATTCTACCAAACTTCGCCGAATAGCGATAAGCCTATCATAGCTAAAATTTGACAAAATACCAGTAAATATCATAAAATGACGATAAACATCATAAAACTTAAATACGTTTGGTAATAATAAACATCACCACTAAACTCGGTGAACATTGTGAAATGTTGCTAAACTTTACTGTATCTAAATATCACTGAAGACAACAAAATTGCTAAACATTGCTCAATTTTGAACATATTAATACACACCCCTAAATGTCAGGAAATGATTGACAGCTGCCTTTCGATCAGTGCTCAGCCTCCCACTCCAAATATATTGGATGTCTATCACCGTCACTGGCAGCCAATGAGTAAAACATATCTGTCACAAAACTTGGTAAAAATTGCTGTCATCTCATATGCGAGTTGTCCACTGTATGTTGTACATGTCCCCACCAGGGGGCGGTCATGCGCTGGGTTCCCTTTGGCCAAATTGCTCCTGCTGCTGCTGCTGCTGATGATGATGATGACGACGTGGTGATGCCTGATGCCTGTGTGTATGTTTGCGCTTGTGTAGGAGGTTGGCTGTCAGAAAAGGGTCGGCCGAGGACAAGAAGGACCAGTGCTATTTCTTTCTGCGCAGTGACATCTAGCGGACATAAGGGCAACTGCATATGGAAACAAACAGCTCCACATTTGTCTCCCAACCTATGTTGAGTAGTGGCACAGATTTAACTCTAGAAAAAAAACGTAAATGGGTTGTTTTTGATGAAATAGTTTCATTGTTGTGAACCATTAAAATATACCAGTAGATGAATATTTACACAAATGGTTAATTTCAGTATTTTTTTTAAAATCAATTAAACAATTTTTTTTCCTGTGTTTATTTTTTTTATTTTGACTTAGTAAAAAACGTTAATTTTAGTACTAGTTCGATATATATTTTTTAAATATATATTTGCTGTTTCAGTAAAAAAAAAAAAAAAAAAAACTTCATTGTCTTATTTTCAATTGTCTAAAATCAAAAACGTGATATAGACAAAATTCTAAAATAATATTTTTTTACTTTAGTATTTCATTCCAAAAAGATAATTACTTGATTAATCAGATTAAAACTATCATTAAAACTTTAATGACCCAATAATAAAGAGAAAATGGTAAATGACATGATTGTTGATCTTATAAATGCTCAGTGGATTAAAAAAGCAAAGCTTTACTAGTTTTAATTTTTTATAGTCTGTTCGGATTTTTGTTTTAAATGATCCAACTAATCTAACAACAACTTTATTTGTAATTTGTAAAAATCTTATATCAATTAATTAATATTAATTAATATCAATTTTATTAATATTAATTATATGTAACATTTGCGAGATTCTACCAGTGCTACCCACATGCTGCAATAACAACACAACTTCTAATATTGCAAAATTTCTTCAAACACTATAATTCTTCTATTTATGGTCAATTCCTTGAAACTCCTCAATGATAAATATCTAAAAAATGTGTCCTCCGTCAACGTAATATTTGACGTGACCAAAAACATTAAATCATCTGTGATTTTTAGCTTCCTTTTCATGTTGTGCTTTCATCGGTGGCCACAAGGTGGGAGCAGTGATCTGGATTATTTTTACTGCAAGACGTGTGTGGGGGGAATTAAGTGCTGCTTCATAAGGACTTCAACATTTCTTGCATTTTAACGCACCTGAAATTAGCACACCCTGGGGAGTTGCAAAAAAAAAAAAAAAAAACATAGGTTCGATCGCGACCAAATCCGACACGCGTATTGATCATGGGTGGACGAACAAAAAACCACGCAGTAAAACAAACAGGAAGGCAACCATTTCGGTTTAATGACATCTTTTTTTGTGTGCTGGAAAGTGTTGGGATTTTATAGTTCATTCCATTTGAGTGAGATAATTTCAGGAAGGAAGTCACACTCTTTTTGAGAGGATCACATCCTCTCTTATTAATCAGAGTGGACAGCCAAAAGGATTTACAGTCCAGGAAATGAGTCTGGCTCACAAGTCAGCATCTTTATTTGTTAGGAAACTTACTAATTTGATTATAAAAGACACTTAGAATCTTTGAAATGCACCAGAATACAACTGAAGGTCGATATTTGAAAGTGATGAGGAAACAATGGCACAGTGTTTTTTACTTTAACCGATTTGTAATGGGAATATTGATATCGGATGAATCCCACATTAATACCTACATATTACAGAATACTGAGATGTTAAGCTTAATCCTTATCCTCCCATATGGAAAAGAAATACAAAAAAGATAAGAATGTGTAATACATCTTTATAAGTGTCATGCCATGATTCACTCTTGAAAATGGCCACTTTTGCATTGTTTTCATATAAAATAGTTAAAGGGTTTGAATATGAACTAAAAATTATGTATGTAGTATACAGGATATTGAAAACACGTGACAAATTATATTTTCCATTTTACACGTATCTTCTAAGGATATTGTATGTGCAATTCCTGTCATATTGTTGTTTTAAGTTCCCAAAATATACAAGTTTCATATTGTACACATTTACTAAGGATCTTATCTGTGGTTTGTGTGTCACATGCTTTGCATTCAAGTTCCAGATGAAACATGCAGTGTTGGCCAAAAGTATTGGCACACCTCAATTCTGTCAGATAATGCTCAGGTTCTCCCAGAAAATGATTGCAATTACAAATGCTTTGGTAGTAATATCGTCAATAATTTTGCTTGCAATCTAAAAACACAAAAGAGAACAGGGGGGGGGGCAATTTTTAAAATCATTATCATTTTATACAAAACTCCAAAAATAGGCCGGACAAAAGTATTGGCACCCTTTGAAAAATCATGTGATACTTCTATAATTTGTGTAATTAACAGCACCTGTTACTTACTTGTAGCACAGAACAGGTGGTGCCAATAACTAAATCCTACTTGCAGCCAGTTAAAATGGATTAAAGTTGACTCAACCTCTGTCCCGTGTCCTTGTGTGTACCACATTGAGCATGGAGAAAAGAAAGAAGACCAAAGAACTGTCTGAGGACTTGAGAAGCAAACTTTTGAGAAGGCATGGGCAATCTCAAGGCTACAAGTCCATCTCCAAAGACCTGAATGTTCCTGTGTCTACCGTGCGCAGTGTCATCAATAAGTGTAAAGCCCATAGCACTGTGGCTAACCTCCCTAGATGTGGACGAAAAAGAAAAATTGACGAGAGATTTCAACAAAAGATTGTGCGGATGGTGGATAAAGAACCTCGACTAACATCCAAACAAGTTCAAGCTGTCCTGCAGTCCGAGGGTACAACAGTGTTACCCTTACTTACTGTCGGCGTCTGAATGAAAAGGGCCTCTATGGTAGGATACCCAGGAAGACCCCACTTCTGACCCAGAGCCATAAAAAGCCAAGCTGGAGTTTGCCAAAACTTACCTGAGAAAGCCAAAAACGTATTTGAAGAATGTTCTCTGGTCAAATGAGACAAAACTAGCGCTTTTTGGGAAAATGTGTCAACATAGATTGTACAGGGGAAAAAAACGAGGCCTTCAAAGAAAAGAACACGGTCCCCACAGTCAAACATGTCAGAGGATTCCTGGTGTTTTGGGGTTGCTTTGCTGCCTCTGGCACTGGACTGCTTGACTGTGTGCATGGCATTATGAAGTCTGAAGATTACCAACAAATTTTGCAGCACAATGTAGGGCCCAGTGTGAGAAAGCTGGGTCTCTTTCAGAGGTCATGGGTCTTTCAGCTGGACAATGACACAAAATACACTTCAAAAAGCACTAGAAAATGGTTTGAGACAAAAGCACTGGAGACTTCTAAAGTGGCCAGCAATGAGTCCAGACCTGAATCCCATAGAACACCTGTGGAAAAGGCAGTTTGGAGAAGGCACCGTTCAAATCTCAGAGACCTGGAGCAGTTGGCCAAAGAAGAATCGTCTGAAATTCCAGCAGAGCATTGTAAGAAACTTATTGATGGATACCGGAAGTGGTTATTTGCAGTCATTTTGTCTAAAGGTTGTGCTACCAAGTATGCGGCTGAGGGTGCCAATACTTTTGTCCGGACCATTTTTGGAGTTATGTCTAAAATTTGTTTTGTCTAAGTGTTTTTTTAAAATTAGAAAGTCATTACACAAAATCATTAGGACGAGTTTAAGGCAAGAACTGAAATGTGCCTTGAATGATCGCTTCAAACCACTAAAGTAGACTTAAGGCTGTTTCACACTAGCGGCAGCCCAATGTGAAAAGCGGCCCGCAGCAAAGCGCAACACGATGGCTTAAGTACATAGACGCTACCAGGAAGTGGAGAGTGGGGTGCTCAAACAAGCTTTTTTACTGTAGTCCCAAGCACCGATGCCTTTAGTTTTCATTGTCGCACAAGAACACAGCGAATTTTCCTATTTGAAGGAGTAGGGAAGTTTACATTAGCCATGGATAGTTTTATTAGTTTTGGTGAGATGATGAATCGTGTTTTTGTTATTCGTGAACTACAGTTCCACACAAATGCGCATTGAGATATCAGTTAGCTTAGCAAGGGTAGGTGTGAGAGCCATTTTTCGATTGTCCCAGAGCTTGCAAAAGTTAAAAATAGCCAACACACAAAAAAAGCACATTATCAAGGTTCCATCGGCCCTGACTTATGTGTTTCCGTCTGCCAAAGCAACCTGATAGCACGGATGACAATACGCCTGCCCCTCTGCTATACAATGTTTACCTCAGTTGTGAACGCTGTGAAAATAGAACAAGTTTCTATCTTGGGTTTTGTCCTCCAGGCAAAAATTCACTCAAGAGTCGCTGCTCCGTCCAAAACGGCCGCCAACGCTCACTTTCGCTTCCCAAATACACAATGAACGAGTTGCCATGTACCCTTTCATACCGGGCTGCCGCTTGTGTGAAACAGCCTTAAATGTGTCTTAAGGCATGGCTTCTTGAGGTTTTTGGGGGTGTACTAATGAACTGAAAATGGCTGACTTCCTGTGTAGTTTCAAAGAAAGCTTCTCTAGCTTCGGGGCTGAAATTTTAAAGAAAGAATTCATTATTCCAAGTTTCTCATGTTTTATACTCTGAAACGTCTTTTCAAACCAAAACAGCTGACTTTCTATGTTTTTTCAGGCTTTGCTTTTTTTTTTTTTTTTTTTTACTTTTGTGGGTCTACCACTGATGAACGTGTACACCAAATTTCATTTGGCAAAGTTGAAATAGTTTTGACGTCCAAATTTTCTTTTAAAAAACGTGCTTGTGAGCCCACCCAAAATGTAAATGTTGGATGAACACCAATTTTGGTGAGCTTTTAAAATCCCAGAAAATTGTAATTGATTTGGCTTCTAATGAATTACTGCTTTGGTGGAGTAAACAAGCCGTCTGGTGTCTGGCGGAAACGGGAAAAATCAAACCCGTCCGCAATTGCCGGCGCTTATTAAAAAGCTGCGCTAATCTTTTGCGGCGCAACACATTTCTCTCAGATAAAGAGCAGCAAATTAATTACCGGTTAATTATCGCTTCTCCCACTGCTTGCTTGCTGCAAACGCGACAATTGATGCTTTTCTTTTTTTTTTTCCCGGTGACACTCCTTCTCCCTACTAAGGGCTTTTTTGCCTCTTCAATGAGCGTTTATTTACTCCCATTTTTACTCACAAAACCTTTCGCCCGCTTCCTCTCGACGAGCGACCAAATCTGATTTGAATGCAAATTGTCGAGCCGAGGCGTGTTTGTGTGTTTTTGTGTAGAAGGCACAACAACATTGGGAGCACTCCAGTTAAACTGTCAGTGAAAAGCACGTTTATACACTGAAATGTTTCTTTTTCAGATATTATTGCAATAGACTTCTAATCCATTTAAACTGCCCTCCAACTTCACATTGATTGGACATCTATTGCCGTCATTGGCAAATAGATGTCCAAACATGATCATTCACTGCCAGCCCTTTGTCTGCGTGTCTTTAAATCGTATTAGCCTCATTGTGAGAGAAAAGTGTTCTGCTGGACTCTCTTCCTCTAGGAAAAAAAAAACGGACTCAGCAGAGGCTAATTTGATTTGACCGAGCAATCGCTCAGTTTGTTCCCTCATCAAAGACACAAAATGGACTTGTGAAGTGGTTCCTATTAACACTCTAGTTGAAGACAAGAGGGGACAATGGCCGTCAATGAACCCTGCTTGTGAGTTATTTTATCTGGAGAAGAAAAACACCTTTTTAGAAAGTCATTATCAGCTTGATTGACAGTTAAAAAAGGTGGGACTATTTAATAACTTCACTAAAATGTGCATTAAAAAAATAACCAGTTTCACATTTTGGCATGAAATTTGGAGGATACATCTAACATAACATGATGCGCAAAAAAGTCTCAATGACCCAGGCCCAAAAATGAACAGGAAGTTATCTGTTTTGTTTTGAAGCAGCTGTTTCGGGCATTTTCACTCATTCGGTCCACTTGAGAAATTACGTTTAGCCCCGGACAACTTGGCATGAAATTGGGCGGACATATCTACAGGCATGAAAATCTCTCACCTTTCGGCGAAATTCGCCGTTTTGAAGTAAAAAAGGATGACCTACGTGAATCGTGTAGATCCGAGGAGAAAATTTTTAAGGGGGGGGGGGTGTAGGCATGTGCCGGTTACCTTCACGGTTTATCATGCTATTAAAACGTCGCGGTTACAAAACCACTAAAATTTTTCGTCATACAGTAGTACGTAATCGTTATTTTTCATGTGTCAAAAATGCAGCCAGAAGTGGCTTGGCGCGGCAGCGCTTACCCTTTCCCCTGTTTGATGCTGCGTGTGCCAGTGACGCTATTCCAGCAAACCCAAAAACAAGCACTCTAAACGCAAGGCGTACTTCTCTGCAATTTATTGATCTCTCACATCGTGGCAACTGAAATATACCAAATGAATACATTTAAAACATTGTACAATCGTATTTTTCCAAGTGTGAGTAGCTTCAACAGTTTAGCTTCATGAAAAAGTTCGCCAAAAAACCCCCCACACATTTTCCTTTCAAATTCAATACACAAAGTTACTAAAAACTTACAAAGCAGAATCATAGGCAAGGCTCAGCAAGGAGAGCAACTTCATTGAGGTTAATCACAGCCGCTGATCGAGAAACAAGTTTGAATGCGGGGGGGAGAAAAGAGCGTCAAAGATCGTTAATTGCGACAGATCATCTTGTTCTAAGTACAAAATCACGTTCGCTGGAAGAGGAGAGGTCTCACTCCCAATTTTTTTTTAGATGAATGCATTTGCCAGCATATTGAATTTGGTGAGTAATGGTTTCAATCGTTTTCATATTTTGCGTTATGACAAGTTACTGCCGTTCGTTCTAGCTTGCATTGAATACTGCCAGAGCTAGCCAAATCTCTGGTGAAAAAAATAGCTCCCGTTAAGTTAGCGTCAAGCTTGTGTATTTAATGGTAATACAAAAGCAGTGTTGTCAGTAACGCGTTATGTGAGTAATGCGTAACAGTAATCTGATTACTTTCTTTCAGTAAAGAGCAATCTAACGCGTTCATTTTTCTAAATCCGTAATCTGATTAAAGTTACTTTCCTTGATGCCTGTGCGTTACTATTTTGTTATTGCCCCATAATGTATGTATAATGAAGAATACTGTAGTCATGGGAGTGACAGCACGTGTCACATTTTCTAATCGGGTATGGAAAAAAAAAAACGGTGACATGTTTTACCATGATGCGTGAGCCGTGAGCGCTGGGAATTTGCGGTCAAAACAACATAGCCTTGCTATCTCGCCAGGATGCAATTAAATAGGTAGGAGATATACTACAAACGGCTGCATTTGCAAACTGGAAACACAGCCATTACTTCACATTTTTGTCCAGTAAAGATGACAAAAATATCTCCTTGCGCTGGCTCTAAAAGACTGTTGACCGCTAAAGCATCCAATTCAAGCACCACCTGGAATTACAGCACAACAGGTAACAAGACAGCCAGGACTTTTTGATACTGCTCGTGCTCAATCCTCTGTTCAAGCTCAGTTGTTGTTGAGGGTTTTGAAAGCTTAGGTTTAAAGAAATTCTAAATATCCATCTTGCCTCCTCAGCTGTAGTTTTGGCTAAGCAAAGCAAACGGCTGTCTCTCAGGTGCTATAGTCACAGGATCTGTTCGAAAAATAATTTGGACCCATTATGAAATCCTTTGAAGGATTCTTACTCATTTCATTCATTTTTGTTGTTTTATTGCTCTAAAATTTTATAGACAACATTTTAATGGTCATATTCAATGGTCTATACTTTAAAGGGGAAGTTCAGAATTTTTTACATTAGGCTTAATCTTTGAGTTAGCCTGGGTTCAATTAGTCGCTGGAGTTGATTTGAACAAATTCTGTGCAGTTTGCCAGTTATTTGATAGTTTCAGGGCTTCGGAGTGAGAGCGCGAGTCAATGGTGGTTGAAATCAACTCCTTCAACTAATTAAACCCCTGCTAATTTGAATATTAAGCCTTATGTGAAAAATTTAAATTGTCAAATTCGCCTCATTTTTCGACGACGGAGGACATTTTGGCAGAACGCCGGAACATATTTCCTCCTCACCCTTCTCACCTTTTTAACCCCTGACCCATTTTCATGCCTGTATCTATCATAACCTGACACACAAAGTAACTGAAGGAATCTCACTTTTTAGCCAGATTTCCAGAATCACGCCAATGGAACTGCCAGAACCGTGCTAGCGCAAGTCCAACGACCCGGGCCGGCGAAATACCGACAACCCAGCCAAAAGGCCACATTCCGCGTGTTCACCTTAGTCTTAACCCCTTGTACTGACTCCATTTTCAAAGCTGGAAAAAGGCTTCGAAACACAAGTTGACAATTTATTCCAAGTCGGCAGCAATCATACAGAACAGAGAGACCCAGACAAGGAGGCAAACTGGATCCAGGGTCACAGTATCACAAGTCAACAAAATGTTCCCGAGAAAAATGACAACAATTACCGTATTGGCCCGAATATAAGACTGATTTTTGCATTGAAATAAGAATGAAAAAGTGGGAGCCGTCTTATATTTGGGGTCTAAAAATTATACCCATTCACGACGCTAGAAGGCGCCCGATATCATTGAAGCGAATGATGAACTTGAGGAGTAATGTTCTGTCATGACAGATCTCAGCTACTCTCAAGTTTAACCAGTTTGCATTATTTTATTGGAATGTTTTTCCTAATTCAGATTTGTTTCAAGACTAAAGTTACAGTCAGACCTCACTTTGATGGTTAATGCAGTTATTGCAATTTTGTTGTTTTATCAAAATAGATTGGTTTATTTACATTTCAAAAACTAGAAGACATTCATTTACGAATGTGATTGCACTTTAGTTTACATATTTAAAAGTTCAGATATTAAGGTTTGAATGAGGCAAAATAACATGCTTTTTCTCTCAAATATATTGTTATAATTATTTGTTACAGATGTACTGTAATTATTTTCTGTATAAAAATTAATTTGGTGTTCAAAAAGTTTTTTTGAGTCTTGAAAAAGAGGGGGTCGTCTTATAATCAGGGCCGTCTTATATTCGGGCCAATACGGTGGTTAAACATTCAGTCTTTTAAATGCTCTGGTGAGGCGTGCTGTGGTCTGGAAGAAGGGTGTGTTTGGGCGTTGTTTAGTATTATTCTCTGTTGTGTGTTGGGAAGGAGAATTTCGTGCGTTACTGTTGTCAGGGCAACTTGAGTTGAGGATTTTGCCATCCTTAGCGCCACGTGAGTGCTGAGTGTTCACTTCTCGGTCGTGGACCTCTCCGTGTCAGATGTTCCTTGTGGCAAGACAAGGTGTCCCGCCATTTGTTCTGGACTGTCCGGAAGAGCTGATTATGGGATTTAGTAGTGCAGACGTGGGCTTGTAGATGTCTTGCCTATCACCTGGTTGTCAACTACATGACGCACGCGTTGGGCTTCCGTGGTCTGAAGTCGTCCTGTATCTTTCTGTCCTTATCTGCCCGTTTTCTTGGCGCTGAAATTTTTTTTTCGTTCCAAGTCAAACTGTTCATAATATAAAATATATTCTGCTTCTTTCTCTTAAATATCATTTATATCATAGTTTATTTTATATTGGGTGGGTAAGAGTAATACAGTCAGACAGTAAATACGAGAAAAGATACTATTCCCTGATTGATTATGTTCAGTGTGTCAGAGTAATACAAACAGTCGAACAGTAAATACGAGAAAAGATACATAACTCATGCCTAAAATGGACAGGAAGTCATCCATTTTGGGTTTAATTGGGAATTTTGATCAAGAATCCTTTACTACTGCAATGATTAATCGATTAACTCAAGTATTCGATTAGAAAAAAATATTCGAATTAAATTTTGTTGCTTCGAGTATTCGTTTAATTAAAGTGGCGTTGTAATGGTTTATTTTGAAAGTGTTTGCATTTCATTTCATTGATTAGGGTGGATACACTGCCCTCTGGTTTGCCTCATTTCACATGGCTGAATCCAACTGCTCCCTGTTAAGACCAAAGTAAGCTAAGTTTTTGTTTGCGCTAATGTGTTTTAATGCATTCGTATTTTAGTTTATAGGTATATTTAGCGTTTTTTTGTGGGAATATGTGTCTGAACCATTTGTTAAGAGCGTTGTAAAAAAAAAAAAGTTAGCATTTTATAGCATTTAAGCTAACGTACTTTTGCTGTGTAAGTTAGCCAATTGTTCTTTTGTTGTACATAGATCCTCTTTTCTTTAATTTTTTATACCGTTTGAGGCTCAGCTCAGGTATTTTAATTTTTCATGTTCCTTATCCGATTACTCGATTATTCGAACTAAATAGTTCATCGATTAATCGGCTAAAAAATCGACTAAATCGACTAAAATAATTGATAGCTGCAGCCCTAGAATCTTTAGTGTTACTGTTGATAACAGTTTCATCAATGAAAATGAAATTTGGCAGATATGTCGAAGAAACAGACGTACAATGAGTCTAAAGTACATGGCATCAAATGGCTGAGAAATCTGAAAAACATCCATACCAAAAATGGAGTCACTTCATATATTCAGTTGTAGAATGACATGCTGGTTTTTTTGCCTTTGATTATTATCAGAAACGGATTCAGAGCAAGATGTCCAGTAGTTCAAGAGGTTTGGTCCCCTTTTGAACCATCTTCCAAGGTTCTTGCCCCATGTGGCCTGATGGTATGGTCCCAAGGTCTTCAAGGGCACACGCTGAGGTCAAAGTGACTACAAGGTGTGGACGCACAGCAGTCCACATTCCGTCAGAAAGTTTCTGCTAGTAACTTTTGGGTCCCGCTGAGCGCTGCAGTTGTGTTCGACCCAAAAGTTCTTGACAGTGACGACCATTGAGCAGGCAGAGCGAGCCCAATGTGTCATCAAGTTTGAACGGGGGACACAAAAAAGTCCAAATGCAGCACTTTTCCGCGCGTCGCTTCTTCCCGCCGGCGAGGTTGTACCGCTGAGTGGAATTTGGGTTCCCTCCAGGGAGGAAGGGGGTGTGCTTTATTTATTTCAGTTTCCTGTAAGCCATTTAGGCTGGCGGGAGGGCGGGTTGGCACGGTGAGGCGTTCAAAATGGCAGCATGTCACGTGACATGTTCAAGGAGGATGGAAAGTTCAGCCCTATCCAGCCGAGCCAGAGATTCGTCAAACGTAATTTATTCCTCGGCATGCGGCACTCCTTCCTTTCGGTTAGACGTGCCGGCACCGAATTTCATACCAGAGATTAAGATCTAGCAATCATTGACATTTAAACAACGTATTCATGGAATTGCGACCGCCATAGTCGATGGCGGCCAGGCGATTGCTACATCTGAGTGATTTTAGAGGCGGGTTGAGCTATTATTCGTACCCCCCAGCCACCCATTTGCCACCCCTGCCTCATCTATGCTAGGGCAGTAAATCATCAATAATACAAAAGAGTAAGACGCTGCAATCATCGAAAGTCCAAGTGCAGGTTCAAAGTGTGACGCACTTAGACTTGCAGTCGACAATGAGACACTCATGGAGTGGGCATACGTTACTGTTTTTGCTCGTAACCAGCGTTTACTTGAAACATTTAAAGTGTATTCAGAAAAGAGGAAAATATATATAAATTTACAAAACATGGTGGTGTAGCATTTAGTTCTTCTTGAGTGTTGGTGCTTTGAACACTTGGGTGTCCCCTTTTTTTGGTGTCATATCACTCACTTGTTGACATTTAAGCGAGTATAAGTGGAATTCAAACCATGGTAGTCTAGCGTTAGGTGGAACATACAGTTGTATATAAAAAGATATGAACCTTTTGGAATTTATCACATATGTTCATAAAATCATCATCAAATGTGATCTGATCTTTGTCAAAATCACACGGATAAAAAAACTGTCTGCTTAACTAAAACCACCCAAAAATATATAGGTTTTCATTTTTTAATGAGGATAGTTACAAAACAATAACAGAACGGGGAAAAATAAGTAAGTGCACCATCACATTTAATTTCTTATTTTGTGCCCCCCGCCCCCCCCCCCCCCCTTTGGCAGCAATAACTTCAACCAGACGCTTCCTGCACCTGCAGATCAGTCTGGCACATCGATCAGGACTAATCTTGGCCTAATCCTCTCGACAGAACTGCTGTAGTTCAGTCAGATTCCTGTGACGTCTGGCATGAATCTCAATGGTGTTCAAGTCTGGACTCCAGAACATGTATTTTGTTCTTCTGAAAACGTTCTGAAGTTGATTTACTTCTGTGTCTTGGATCATTGTCTTGCTGCAGCATCCATCCTCTTTTGAGCTTCAAATGTCTGACAGACAGCCTCAGGTTTTCCTGCAAAACAACCTGATAAACTTTTGAATTCATTCTTCCATTAATGATTGCAAGTTGTCCAAGCCCCGAGGAAGCAAAACAGCACCAAATCATGATGCTCCCTCCACCATGCTTCACGGTGGGAATGAGGTGTTGACGTTGGTAAGCTGTTCCATTTTTCCTCCACACATGACGTTGTGTGTTAACAATTCTGAAACTGAATATTTTGCCAAAACTTCCGTGGAGTGCCCAAGTTCCTTTTTGCAAACATTAAACAAGCAAAATGTTTTTTTTTAGATACCATTGGCTTCCTCTGTGGAGTCCTGCCATGAACATAAAATTCTTGACCACTCCGTGGGAGAGAACCAACTGTGCCAAACTCTCTCCAGTTGTCGACAACATCTCTGATTGTTGAGTGATGAACATCCAGACTTTTAGAGATGGTTTTGTATCCTTTCCCAGCTTTATACAAATCAACAATCCTTGATCGCAGGTTTTCAGACAGCTCTTTTGACTGAGCCAGGAATCACATCAGGCAATGCGTCTCATCAAGACATTTCTTACCAGGTGTGTGTTTTATATTGGGCAGGGCAGCTCTAAACCACTCATCCGTGATTTGGCACACATCTAACTTAAAGAGCAATTGAACCCAATTTTTAACATTTTAAGTCTCCATAGACAGAGGGTTCACTTACTTATTTTACCCCCTTCTGTCATTTTTTGCATGCTATCCTCATTAAAATATGAAAGGCTACACATGTTTGGGTGGTTTTAGTTAAAGCAGACACTGTATTTTCATATGTGTCATTTTTGACAAAGCTCAGATCACATTTGATGGGGATTTTATGCAGAAATTTGAGAAATTCCAGAAGGTTCAGATACTTTTTCATACCACTGTACGGTACAGTGTGCAACTAAACTTGTCTTTAGTCCTGAGTCAGGCTTGTACTCAGGTTACAGACTTAGTCTTTACAAGTGCACCTAGTTAGTGTGAGCGCCCCTGGTTTCCTGACCAATTGCCTGGTTTAAGGAACTCCTATGAGGATAAGGACATCTCAAATGCTGACAATGAGATGGGTGTTGTTGCTCTCATTTTTCTCTGTTGGCATTGACCAGGCAAGACCCCTAACCAGTTGTGTGGAATTCAGACAAGAGATTAAAATGTCTCAGATGTGATTATTAGCAAGGGTGAAAGTGGGCCTGAACGTGGATCTGGCATGAGATTTGGGGCCGGAACACCGTTCCGGCATATGATGCTTTGATCCCAAAATTATGACTACACCCAAAATTATGACTGCACCTGTCAAAATCTCATGTTTAAAAAAAAAAAACCTGCCGCACTGTCACACACAAATCTCCAATAAGAACAATCTACTTATGTCAGATTCACATACACAAGTCTTAACAACAAGCCTAATAAAGAGCTTGTGTAGCGTAATCTGTTTTCACCAATATTTATTATTCATTCATTTATTCTATGTAGTTCTTCCTAGCGTTTCTCTGTATCTGATAAGTTGCCCTGCACATTCAGGCAGCAAAAAAAAACAACAACAACTGGACTCTGCTGTCCGTTCAATTGGCTGATGTACTGACATGTGATCAGCATGGATAGTTAGCTCCGATTGGTTCAAATGTACGTTTTTTTTTGTTTTTGTTTTTTTAAACAACAAATAAAGGGGAGAAAAAACAGGCTTGTTGAATTAAAGGGCCAATGCAACCGAAAATTGGTCAGATCTTTAAGCGAAAGGAAAAAGTTGATGAAGTTTATTTTGTTTTATTTTATTTGGGAGGTTTAGAACATCGTTCATGTTAATGTGCACTTTGGACTTATTTTTGTTCATTTATTTAAGGCTACTTGTTTATTTCCTTATAATAAAAACAAAGTCAATGTTTGCTTTGTCTTCATAATATATTCCATTTCATTGTGAATAATGTAAGTCATTTGAACTTATTTTTTGTTAATGTTACGTACAGTATATCTATTATTTCAACAAAAAGTAAATGTTTACAATATCTTCAATTTTAACGTACATCCTATGTTCTTGAATAGTTACAATTGAGGTTTTTCTTTTAGATTTGAGGAAATGAGGGAAAATAAAAATTAGATGGAGTTATAGATGGAGTTTTGTAAATCAATGAAAAAATTTTTTCTACAGTATGCCTTGTTCCAGTGTAATGTAGCAGCCTAATGCAAGTGTGACACCTTACACTCATTCATTAATTTTCTGTGCCGCATCCTCACTAGGGTCACGGGGGCGCCGGAGCCAATCCCAGCTGACTATGGGCAGTATGCGGGATACACTCTGAATTACTTGCCAGCCAATCGCAGGGCACAAGGAGACGCACAACCATTCGGGCACACATTAATACCTAGGGACAATGGCGTACCGCAAGCAACATGTCACTTCCGCTCATTAATATTTATGATGTTAGCTATTGTTGCTAAGGGAGGACAGGCCACCGTTTGTCCCCAATAGGAAATGAATGGAAATTGCGTACGAAGGAGATGTTTACAGAGCTAAACCTACCAATTCTCTCCGAAAATGATATCCCTGCTGCAAAATTCACTTGCAAAGATTTGGAAGTACATAAAAATGTTCAGTTAAAGAGATGGCTTGAGTGTCGAGGGCTAAAAAAGACACACACAAAAACCAAGCCGACCATAGCATAGCCTTAGCTTTTTTATCGACACCTTTTTCTTACGCGACTGACAATGACATTCTCTTGTTTCAACAAACTATCCTTTACCACCAGTCCTGTCTTTCCTATATATTATATCTTCTGGTTGTCCTACGTCTCTTGGGGGTAATTTATATTTTGTTAAGCGATCACAAATGCTACTCAGTGACAGCCAGCGAACACTTTTAATTTTTTCATTGATAACAAATCTTAATTCTATAATTTATTTAAACTTCCCCCTTACTAATGTTTTTTTAACAACAGAAAAGGTAACAGTGGCAGTCTGATACCATTTTAATTCTTTTCAGGTCAGGTTCATTGTCAGACCGAAGCAGCACGGCACAACGTCACGCCAAAGAATAAGTTAAAAATATCAAAATGGCTTCCCTCTTTGTCCTCTGAAAGACCATGCCAACACAACAAAATGTTTACTGCATATAAAATGTGAATGGATTCACCGAGCTGGTGTTAAAAGTCCGCGCAAGTTGATTCATTTTTCACCTTTTTTCCTTCCGAGTTTTTGGTTTCGGGAAACTTATGAAGAAAACATCCTTCATATGTTGTGATGTCTAGAGTCGTTTTTACAAGTTCCAAAAAAGCAATGTGTGATTGGCATGTTCGCTTTTGAAAGATTACCAGACAAAAGTAGCAGAATTAACACGGTTTCTTTGCGAAGGCGGGTCTATAATGCCCCACTCTTGCTTTACTTCCGCTTTACGATGCGACGTCACAGTCTAAAAATAGCATGCGTGCGGTACGCCATTAACAGTGTTCGATCAGCCTACCATGCATGTTTTTGGGATGTGGGGGGGGGAACCGGAGTACCCTGAGAAAACCCACGCAGGCACGCGGAGAACATGCAAACTCCACGCAGGAAGGCCGGAGCCCGGGATTGAACCCCTTGATCCCAGAACTGTGAGGGGAACGTGCTAACCACTAGAGGTGGGAATCTTTGGACACCTAACAATTCGATTACGATTCAGAGGCTCCGATTCGATTATAAATCGATTATTGACGCACCACAAAAGCCCCCCACCCCCCCGCTTTTAATTTTTTGTACACTAGTTCCAAAATTGTTTAAAAATCCTCTCGGGCTAAACCAGTACTTCTCAAATAGTGGGGCGCGCCCCCCTGGGGGGGGCGCAGAGCAATGCCAGGGGGGGCGCATGTGACCTCGGGGAACATGTTTTATGTGGGTTTTTTTTTTTTTTGGCCGTACTGGAATAAAGTGTACTTGCACATCCACTCAGTAGGTGGCAGTGGCGCTCTCATTTTCAGAGTGCGCGCAGTATTTTTGAACTAAGGAAGAGCACTCAGCACACACAGACAACAGATATGAAGAGCAGTGTGCCACCGCCGTTTTCGAAAGCCGTTTTCCGACCGGGCTCACTCACGCAGCGACCCACTGTCTTGTCCGGTGTAGGTCTAGAGGGGAAGAGGATAGTGAACCTACACCGGTTCTCACGTCGCCGCCCGAGAAGTGCCATTTTCGGCTTGGGATCGTCACGACGACTGCCCTCACCTACGGTTCTACCTCGGCCGCCGTGAATGCGCTTTTTTCGTGCCGTTTGCCTTTTAGCTTTGACTTTTAATACAGTGGGTGATGATGAAAGACCACTGTTTACTGTGTCTAAAAATAATTATAGCAGACAGCAAGAAGCCAAATCAATTAAGACGCCACTTAAAGACATTAGACCCCAATCTCATTGTTAAGCCGCTTGATTTTTTCAGTGAAAACGTGCCGAATATTGTCAACAATCGTCCTGCTTTGTCAGTGTTATATCAGTAAGCCAGTGAGCATTGTTAGCATGCTAATTGCAAAATAACTCCACATCATTGCAAAGGAGGTAAATACTGTGAGCAGCAAAAATAAAAACTGTACTGTCCAAGGACACTTCCCCCCCCCTTTTATTCAGATTTGTTTTTTCGGTCAAATTTTTTGGCACATTGTCCTCATGAGTGAATGTTTCTAATCAATTTTAATTTGGTATTATTTACTGATTTTATTACATTTTATTTTTCTGTATCAAATGGTCAAAAATGTACCTTGAGTGTATTTTTTAGTTTGGATGTGATTTTTTTTCTTTTTATTCTGGCAAATTGATGCACATCAAGTCTTCTCTGTTACAAACAAAACAATGTTTATAATAAAGTTATACTTTATTATAAGTTGATCTATGTTACTTTTTTTCTTTATTAGAAAAAAAGGACACAATGTTAGGCAGATGCGTATTTATAATAGTAATTTTATAGACAAATGATACTATTTACAGTGGCGGCAGAGAGTTTGGGGGGGCGCGAAACATTTACGTCTTCCTTGGGGGGGCGTGACAGAAAATAATTGAGAAGCACTGGGCTAAACAAACTACTACTTCAGTATCAAGTTAACCGTTAAAAACAGTAAATAAAATACTCAAGTCCCCATTCTGTATTGGCAGCCTTAAACTACATTCAATTAATTTAATGTTGTGAATCAACCGTTAAAGTTGTTAAAATTGCTCCCGTTATTCCATAATTTCCCTTCTGTCTACTTTCGACGTGAAAGTTTTAAAACTGTTTCATAATTTAAAGATAGATTCAAGTCAAGATTTTGCTGATTAAAAAAAATAAATAAATAAATAAAATAATTAATTTATTTTTTTTTAGATAAAAAGTAATTAGGTTCGCTACAACAGAGCCTCCGAGAGAAGTCTACTGCTTTAAGATGGCGCCTGTTTACTAGCGCGGGAAAGTCTCATCTCGCATCTAGTTCTCGGTATATGATCTAACACGGACGTCGCCTGTCATTTCACATCTAGTTCTAGATATATCCGATATCTACCAGAGCCGTATGTTTGTAACAACTAGCAACTGGGCACTGTTTGTAGCGGCAGACGGCCGCAGTCATGTATTATTATTTTTTTTATTTTTTTTTATCTCGCGGCATGAGTTGAACATGATATTTACTCCCGGTCTGTTCCTCATTGCGTCCTGAAGACCGCGCTGACTGTGTTTTATTTCCGCTTTACCTGGTATAATTCAATAATCGGAATTTGGATGTTTGTGAATCGTTCTCGAATCTTCCATGGCCGAATCGCGAATAATCTAAGAATCGGAAATTTCGCACGCCTCTACTAACCACTGTGTGTGTGAAAACTATTGTATGTTCTATTTATAACTGTGCCAAAAGTAGTTTTAGCAGGTTTAACCCACCCCAAAAATTTAAAAAGGGAGAGAGGGAGTTCCGGCAAGAAATTCTAGCCGCTTTCTCCCTTGATTATTAGTGAAATTGTTATGACAGCAAATTGGTTCATTTTGCGTCAGTTCGAGTTTTACTCTTTGGTAGCAGATAGTGCAGTCTTTGTTGACAACAAGGCGTGTGTCATTTTTGGTGTCTGTTCCCCTGGTACTGTTACCCTTTTTCCTGGTTTTCTGAATCCCTGCTTGGAATAGAGACTTTGCAATTGTTGACATTTTAGTGGCTTTTAGTGGAAATATAACCTTTGTATGCACTGTTTAATCAAAATTGTTTGACAGCTTAAAATGACTAAAACATCAATGCTAGTAATTACAGGAGACAGGCTATTGCTGCCATTCAGCGAGTTGATTTTTCTGAGGAGTAGGTAGATATCCCTGTAAATTCACACACAGGTGTTGACCAACCACTTTTTGGTGCAACAGTTTTGGCCTTCCCAACTTCCTCCGTCAAAAATCATCACCCTTGCCGTGTCAGGTAGCGTCTCTCCCGAGATGACTCACCCTTAACCAAATTTTCTGTTTTGTAGTCTGCGGTGCGCGTCGTCCATCCTGGCGGCTTTGAGGTTTATTTATTTACGCCTGGCAGCCTCCTCCTCTTCTCCTTCTCCTCTTCATTGCAGACCCAAGAGAGGGCCAGCCAGCGCCTGCGAGGCCGCCAGGATGGGGTTAGCATCGATCGCTTTATTGGTGCGCTCGGCTCCTTTCGCGTCGGAGCATTTGTCTTGTCCACGGCCGTCGCCGCCCGGCCCGGAGATCGTTCGTTTATTGCTAACGTTGTGGCGGGGGAGGGGGGTGATTGTTGGCTGTGGGTGGGTGGCTGGAAGGGGGGGGTGGCTCTACGCTTCCTGCTCCATCGGGAAGGGAAACCTGGCCAGGTTGATGTACGACTAATTCAGTTTGTTGAGGACGGGAAAGTGAGAGTCGCAAGATTTATTGGTTTAATGAGCACAAATGCCATCATACTTTTACCTTTTTGCTTTATTTCTTATATTAGGCTTGTAAATAAATATTTTTTTGTTTGGAACTTCGATTATTTTACTCCATTATGCTATTTTTTGCTTAACATCATATTTTGCGTAGTGTCGTTTGATCCTTTACGGTTTAGGAGGAGCAGTTTGGCATCGATTAGTTTTATCCGCATATAATTCCTAGTTCGTTGTAGTGTGAAAGTAAGGGTCTTCGGATTGATTGCTTAAATGAACGCTGATGCCGGTCTGGTCGGCGGCCTCGCCCGTTCTGCTTTTCATCAACGCTTAATCTAATTTCTCCAATCAGGCCCGTTTAGCTAATCGCCTATCGTAATTGCCGCATGCTCCGGCCCTGAGGAATATGGATCTGACCCCGACTCGCAGGCCTTCGTCCACCCCGGCTGGCGGCTCTGGTTATTTACGGCGCGGTGCGGTCGCTATCCCCCGCGGAGCTCATTGTGGATGTGCACCGGCATCAATACGCAGCTGTTTTGGCAGGTAGCATCAATAGCGCCGCCATTAAGATGTGGAGCTGGACCCAGATGCATTTCTCACTTTGCGAGCGATCGATAGTGTCGTAGGGCTTCCACGGCCATCGTCCGCGCCGCCATTGGAAATCTTTGGGGCAGAGCGCCGCCGATTAATTACCCCGGCCCAGAGCGAAGGGTCTGCAAGGTCCGCCATTTTTTTTTTTCTTTTGTCGTGGGGCCATTATCAAGTGACACCGCCAACGATTGTTTGTCCCGCTAATGCGGCCCGAACGATGGCGGCCCAGGCCATCATACGTGTCATTAATGGTTTGGAGAAGGTAGCCTGGTGGGGGGACAGTGGAGGGCTGGGGGGTTTGCAGGTGGCGGAGACACATGATAAAGATGCTCGTTAAGGGCGCCTCCTACTGGACACCCTTTTATTAGTGAATTTGTCTCTCTTTTTTATGGACTAAAAATATCGATTCTTTTTGGAGTCACTCATCTTTTGTTTTCATTTGATATTATCTATAAAAAAAAAATCAATTCAGGGTAAAATAAGCCCTTATTTCTTATTGCTGTTAGTGCGGCTACCATATTTAGATATTAATTGTGACACTGACACTGACAGCACCACGTTGCACTGATTGTATTTATTTTTCAGGAGGGCTTCAATTATTATTGTATCGAGTACAAATACATTCCATCACATTTGAGATTTTTTTTGGGGGGTTGGAACATCGTTCTTGACCAGTGTTGTTTTAGGCAGCCATTTTTTAAAATTTTCGTTTTAGTCTTAGTCTTTTGGACGAAAATACGAAAATACAAAATGTGTTCCTCTTTGTCTATTTTTAGTCAACGAAAACTCAGACAGATTTTGTCTAGTTTTAGTCGACAAGTCTCAAAATGTTTTCGTCTATAGCCTACACTTCTAAAGTTTTGGTCCATGATTAAATAAATAAATGTTTCCAACAATTTCGAATGAACATGACAGACGAGCACATAACTCTAGAGTCTACAAGGACCAATACAATCACCATTTTCATGATGATATAACACACTCAGCAGGAAAACAGCACATTACTTGCAATTAATTAAACTTACCTGGATGCCACAAACTGTATGTAAAATTTTTCCCAAGAGTTTAAGAAGACACCGAGTCACTGCGCTAAATGGTAATGCTAATGCGAACGTTATGCTAACGCTACAAGTTAGTTTTGTGTGTGATGATCACTCAGCACAGACCTTTAAAGGCTAAATCAACATGGCTTTGGCAAGATAAGAAAACAAAACTTACCAAGCAGCAGCTGACACGTTTCACAAAAAGGAGCCTGAAATGGGCACACACTTAAGCCTGTGTGTGGTGCGAGGGGAGGTGGGGGGTGCAGCACGTCACATGAGTGACACGACCAAACACTGTTAACTCATTTGCTCCCAGAAACGTATAAAGACGTTCTATTTTTAAATGCTTAACTGTTCCACAAACGTATTTATACGTCTTTTGCGTTTTTTTTTGTACAAGAAGCATCTAGAGCTTCCGATCTATCGCCGAAACAAAAAACAAGCCTCAAAACCAATTTTAAAGCAGTAAAACTGGCCACTGGAGGGCAGTAGCACATTTGTTAAGACCCCACAAACCAATTCAAACAGTACAACTTTATTAGGGAAGTTAGCAGAGCCCCTCCGCAGCTTGCTGCTCAGGTCCACCGCACGCTTGAGTGTCCTGCACGGAAACGCGCACGGCCAAACCAGTTCCCCCCCAGGAACATAAGTTCCCCAGGCGAACGAGACAGTGGTCACCACAAAAAAAAGACAAAAAAAAAAAAATCCATCTTTACGAGACAGTCGGCAATGAGGGAAAAGTTTAACCGCTGTCGCAGCCACCAAACGTCATCTCTCAGTTAGGTAAGTGTGAATAAATTGTTACTTTGCTATCAAAAGCTCTATTTGGCTGGTTGTTCATGTTATTTTGTAAAAGGAAAACATTATTCAGATGTTTGGGATGTCACTGAAGCAAAAAATAGCCGTGTTAAAGTCAGTTATGTTTAAAATTTTTGCGTTTACAAAAAGCTCATTTTCTCCGTTTTTTCATCAGAAATTGGAAAATTGCTCAAACTAAGCTATTTTCTAATGCTGATTTCTAAAGAATGGAAAAAGATATGAACTTACTTTTTTTTTCTGCTGAAAGAAGAGAGTCTAATCTTTCTTTTGGTGGGTTCCATGTTTATATAGCAATAGAACAGAATTTTTTGTGGGCCTTGCAAAATCAGTCAAGATCCAGTAAAATGGCCGGGAGCGAAGGGCCTTGCTCCGGTGAAAATGGCTGGGAGTGAATGAGTTAAATGTGTTCGAACAACACGTATACTGCAATTCTGTCAGATAATGCTCAATTTCTCCTCAAATGATTGCAATTAAAAATGCTTTGGTTGTAATATCTTCATTTATTTTTCTTGCAATGAAAAAACACAAAAGAGGATGGGAGAAAAAATTTGGCGGCGTCTGAATATGAAGGGACTCTATGGTAGAATACCCAGGAAGACCTACTTCTCACCCAGGGACATAAAAAAGCCAGGCTGGAGTTTGAAACTTACCTGAGAAAGCCAAAACATTTCGGAAGAATGTTCTTTGGTCAGATGAGACAAATGTAGAGGCTTTTGGGAAAAGGCATCGACATAGTTTTACAGGAAAAAAACGAGGCCTTCAAAGAAAACACGGTCCCCACAGTCAAACATGGTGAAGGTTCCCTGATGTTTTGGGGTTGCTTTGCTGCCTCTGGCACTGGACTGCTTGACCGTGTGCATGGCATTTTGAAGTCTGAAGACTACCAACAAATTTTGCAGCATAATGTAGGGCCCAGTGTGTGAAAGCTGGGTCTCCCTCAGAGGTCATGGGTCTTCCAGCAGGACAATGACCCAAAACACACTTCAAAAAGCACTACAAAATGGTTTGAGAGAAAGCACCGGAGACTTCTAAAGGGCCCAGCAATGAGTCCATTAAACTCATTGATGGATACCGGAAGCGGTTGTTCGCAGTTACTTTGTCTAAAGCAGGGTTGCCCAATCCCGGTCCTCGAGAGCCCCTATCCAGCTTGTTTTCCATGTCTCCCTCCTCTAACACACCTGAATCAACTAATCAGGATCGTTATCAGGCTGCTGCAGAGCTTGCTGATGAGCTGATCATTTGATTCAGGTGTGTTAAAGGAGGGAGACACTGAAAACAACCTGGATAGGGGCTCTTGAGGACCGGGATTGGGCATCCCTGGTCTAAAGGTTGTGCTACCAAGTCTTAGGCTGAGGGTGCCAATACTTTTGTCTGGCCCATTTTTTAAGTTTTGTGTAAAATGATCATGACTTAATGTTTTTTTCTCATTCTCTTCAGTGTTTTTCCTTGCAAGCAAAATAAATGAATATATTACCACCAAATTGTTTGTAATTGCAATCATATTCTGGGAGAAATTGAGCATTATCTGACAGAATTGCACGGGTGCCAATAGTTTTGGCCAGCAGTGTACAATAAGAAAATATCACCCATTTGGAATTTATGCCGGAAACTAGGCAAATTTTGACATCGTTCTCGTGTCGTCAGACGACAACTGGCACCCATTTCGTTATGTTTTAGTTTCCTAAGACACGTTTTCAAAGCGAGGTCATTGTTATGAAAAAATTGTTTGTTGACGAAATACTTTAATTATCGTCATAGTTGATGATAACAACACTGTTCTTGACTTTCATTAGCTTTTGACTTTTTTTTTTTTTTCTAAGGGGGGCTTATTATTTTGACTCGACCATTAGCTTAGTTAAGTAAATGGGAGGGATGTCACGAAAGAATGCAAAACAAGTAAACTCAATGGAACTGAAACATGACTGTAGTTACATCATATCTCACCACAGTATTTTCACTTTTCTTAATAAAAAAAAAAAACAAAAAACACACTTTCATTCCGAGGTGACATATTGCCACGTAAAATGTGTATGTATAATGTATAGCAGATGGCAAACAAACAATAAAGCCTTGAACGCTTTATGTCTTTGATGTCATTTCCTGAGTGTGGAGCTTGTGATGGATTCCTCAATAGCGTAGCGACCGAGGCTGCATAATGTAGCGTTTCCCCAAAAAAGTCAAGCGTTAAATATGTAAAGTAGCGCTTACAGTATGTGTGTTGCGAGAGTGTCGACCGTTTTTTTCTGAGTTTTGGCCGCGTGGCCTCTGGGCTCGTCGGCCTTTGAAGCTTGAAAAGTGCCTTTCAAAAAAAATCTCTGGTGCTGCTTTTGTGCTTGAAATTCTTTGGCTTCCAGCATTCGTGAGATGTAAACGACAGGGCAAAAGGGATGTTTTTGTGGGTGTTGCTTTTCGTCCGATGCCTTGAAAAGGTGCGAGCGTCGTTTGTGAAGCGCTTGCCACGGATTGTGTGTACGCAGGGTAAAGGCAAGTCAACTCTTGAATAGGGCTTCTAAATTCATTTTATAGCTTACTTTGAGTCACTCCCTAAAGTAGGATGGCTGACTATAGGATCTTTTGAATCAGTGTTAATCTTTAATGTCTAACTCTCCGTGATTTAATGGATTTATCTGAATCATGTGAGTGCACGGTGTTTCTGCTACTAAATTGAGTCATTGGGTAAATCAATTCAACAGAATCATCCGAGTCCTTCATGTCAGCGAACTGATTCAACAAAATCATCCAAGTAGTTGGTGTATCTGGTGAACCAGCCTACTAAATCGATTCAAAAAAATAAATTGACATCAAGGTGTTACTCTTGAGTCTGCTAATTTGATTTGAGTCAGTAAATAAAACGATTCAACAGAATCCAAAGTCCGAATTGTTGCTGGTCAGTCATTCCACTTTACTGAGTTATAAAATCAGAGCTGTCCAAAACAACTATTTTTCTCCCGATTAGTCAGCAGAATTTTTTAACGATTAGTGGACTCTTCTAATAATGTTTTCCTTTTTTATTTTTTTAATATAATATAAAAAGCTACATATTTTTAATATGTAGCTTTAATATTATAGTTTGCTTGTACATGTATATTAGGGCTGCAGCTATCGAATATTTTAGTAATCGAGTAATCGACTGAAAATTCTATCGATTAATCGAGTAATCGGATAAAACAAATATATTTTTAGGTGAAGAGCAATTATAAATATACATGAGAAAACAAGACATTTCATCTAATTTTGAACCATTTTCAGTCAATCAATGTCTTTATTTTCGATGTATATTGTTGAAAACAGCCAACAATTGCATCTCAGATGTAACTAGAATTTAAAAAAAAAAAAAAAAAGACATTCACTGCTTTCACTCAAAAAACTTTAGATCTTATTACAAAAAAATATATATATATATCTTACCTAAAAATGTCGTTACGCTTGATAACACACATCACTTAAAAGTTTGGATTTTTTCCCACGTCTTTCAATTGAATTTCTCTTTGTGTCAAGCCATTTTTAAGTTCTAGTTAAGTTTTAAGTTAGTCTAAACTGTAAGTCCTGATAGGATTTTGAGTTTTTGCAGTGTTCAAAATAAATGTATGATACAAGCTGTATTGGAGCACATTAGCACCAGTGCTACTTGGTGTTTTATCCAGCAATGACTACTGAGCTAAAATTGATAGTTAGCATGGTTAAGTTTTTATTTTACACCCTCATCACTCCACAATGCTATGTTATGTTAAAGCCTGTATGTAAGACACGTTAGCCAAGCATCGACAGTGGTCATAATTAATAGAAACCTAGCCCTCCGCAGGGCTAACGTGACTTCAGAACAGGAACGTTAATCTTATTTATTAGCGCTTAGCGCTCTTTATTAGCGCTTAGCGCTCTACTGCTTTAAGATGGCGGCTGTTTACTAAAGCTGCCCAGACGCGGCCGAGTCTGTCATTTAGCATCTAGTTCAACATACATGTGATCTCTATGAGACGCATGAGACGCTACCTGTACCAACGTAGCATCGTACGGGCTAGTATTTAGCAACGTCGGCGTTGTTTGTGGCGGCTGTCGGCAGCAGTAAGTTTTTTTTCCCCCCCTTCTTCCTCTCCTCACGTGACAGCGCGTTGTCCCGCATTAAAAGTAGTCAGAGCAAAACGTGATGCTTTGAGCTGTCAAAATAAACGATTACTCGAGGTGAATAAAATTACTCGGATCAGTTTTTAAACTCGAGTTACTCGAGTTGCTCGAGTACTCGTTTCAGCTCTAATGTATATACTTAATACGTTATAATATAAAGTCCGATCGATTGGGTCCGATCACGTCATTTTCAAAGTATCGGAATCGGCAAAAAAATATCGGCCATGCCTTTTTATAACATATATATAATTTTTTAAATTAAATCGTTTTCTAATTGTATTTAACGTTACAGACATAATATGTTGCACTCATCCAGAGTCCTTAGTTTAGGCTTAAGGTAGGGTTATCAAATTTATCCCGATAACGGCGGTAATTAATTTTATTAAAAATGTATCACGTTAAAATTCATTCATTCATTCATTTTCCATGCCGCTTATTCCTCACGAGGGTCGCGGAGGTGCTGGAGCCTATCCCAGCTAACTTCGGGCAGTAGGCAGGGGACACCCTGAATTGGTTGCCAGCCAATCGCAGGGCACAAGGAGACACACAACCATTCACGCACACACTCACACCTACGGACAATTTAGAGTGTTCAATCAGCCTACCATGCATGTTTTTGGGATGTGGGAGGAAACCGGAGTTCCCGGAGGAAACCCACGCAGGCACGGGGAGAACATGCAAACTCCACACAGGAAGGCCGAAGCCCGGGATTGAACCCTTGATCTCAGAACTGTGAGGCAGACGTGCTAACCACTCAGCCACCGTGCCGCCACTCATGTTAAAATATTTAACGCAATTAATGCATGCGCTGCACGACCCACTCACGCATTGTCACGCTCAATCTGTACTGGTGCCGTTTTACCTATGTAGAGAGATAAAAGGCAGCGTAAAATGAGTAGAGTGAATTTTGGCAGCCTTTGGAACCATTTTTCATTGCCTAAAGCCTTACAATCCCTCTTCCCATGGTTACAAATATCATGGGAAGCAATGTGGGGAAGCAAGGTAGCAAATTATCTTTTTCTTAACACCTTATGTTATTTCCCAACGCAGAGAAGATATATCAATTGGTAGCACTACGCACAGTCATGGTTCCACTTCCCATCATGCATTTAGGCATGGCTACAGTATCATTTACTGAAAGCTCAACAAATACACTAGATGGCAATATTTAGTCACAATATACAAAGTCACATTTATCCTTTACGAATTACAAGTCTTTCTATCCGTGGATCCCTCTTACAGAAAGAATGTTAATAATGTAAATGCCATCTTGAGGATTTATTGTAATAATAAACAAATACAGTACTTATGTACTGTATGTTGAATGTATTTATTCGTCCGAGTTTTATTAATTTTTTTCTTAATGCATTGCCAAAACGTATATGATCGGGAAAAATTATCGGGAATGATTGGAATTGAATCGGGAGCAAAAAAAAAAAAAAAAAAAAAGCAATCGGATCGGGAAATATCGGGATCGGCAGATACTCAAACTAAAACGATCGGGATCGGATCGGGAGCAAAAAAACAAAACCCTAGTAAGTAAGAGTCATTGACTATAGTAAGCAGGCCAGTGTTTCCGTTTTTTTTAAAAATACTACTAAAATACTTATTCAAGAAGAGTTTAGGGCAAGTGACAATTTTTGGTAATAAAAAAAAAAAAAAAGATTATGTAGCATCTACAAGGACAACGCCTACTTGGTGATGATAATGTATACTCAACAGGAAAACAGCGCATTATTTTTAATTAATGGTACCCACCTGAACGGCATGAAGTGTACAGTATGTCTTAAAAAAAAAAAAAAAAAAAAAAAAGTTGCCCAAGAGTTTAAGATGACGCTCGCCACGCTAAATGCTTATGCTAGCGAGAAAGCGAATGCTATGCTAACACTCCAAGATCCGAACCACCTAGCATCACGTTTACAACGGCCTCACAACCCCCTTCCCTCCTCCCCCTCTTGCTCTGCTCTCTCCGTGCCTCTCTCACATCTCTCGCGTCATTCAACCAAATTGCAGTTGGGAAAAATGGGAAAAGTAATTAATTAGATTACTCACTACTGACAAAAATAACGCTGTTATACTCTAACGCCATTATTAACCACACTGGTTATATTGAGTTACGATCTGCCAGCTTGTTGTCTCCTGTCGTATTCCAAAGTTACAACTGGGTGACGACGCCTCAGGTGTTCATTAATGGCCGACGTACTGGCGTGGTATGCAAGCTTAGCATTGAAGAGACCGTACGCAACACGTGTATCCTCCTTTGTTTCATTGAAATAGGTCTATGCTTTGGCCACTCTGGTGCGCTTTTTTGTCTTTGTGCCACTTTCCCCGCTTGCATACCGAGCGTCCGCCATTCTAAAATTTTCACGCATATATTTTTTCAACCCTTCATTATCCTTTGACGGGATGGTGTGCTCATTGACGCATTTACGTCATGGATGACGTCGACTAGTCGGGACAGCTCTCGATAAAATGAGATGATTCAACCCAGTATTCCAAATATTTGATGTATCTGGTGAGCTAGTCCACTCAATCAAGTCAATTTAGTAACCTGAGAGTGAGTCACTCGGGAGTTTGCTAACAGCAAATTAGGCATTGAAATGAATCATTCTATAATCTGAGTTTAGCCGTTTTGTATCTGTCGCCTAACTCTGTGAACGAAAGTCCTGGTCTGCTCATTCAAGTCATTGAGTCATATGTGAACCCAATACTGTGAATCAAAAATGGTTAAGTCCACCATGTGTGTGCTGAGTTAAACGAATCATATTATAGAATCAAAGTAACAGAATTTGCTGTTTTTACATTGTTTTCTCAATTCAGTGAATGAAGTGATTCATTAGAATCATCTGAATTTGAGGTGCTGCTGATGAGTCTGCTAAATTTTTGGAACCCGTGAACCAATTCAACTTAAGTCTAATTTATGCTTCTGTGTTGCGGTGACTGCGTAGACCATACGTTGTCAATGAGCATCCGAAGTTTTGCGTCAAGGGAACGCGTTGCTCTGTAAAACACCGTCAAGCCACTAGAGGGGTGTGGCGTTGTGTTTGTACGGTTTTGCGGACCTGTCGAATTCCTTTAGTTCTCTTCCGGTTAGACAACAATGGCAACGTAGATGGGACAGTTGGATGTGGATCTTCAGCTCATCAACATTGAACAACAAATGTTGATTGTACAAATGTTGAGGCGTTGGCTTGGTCCATTTTTGCGTGTAGTGCAAGAATGTTTGTAAATGGCGGTGATTTCGCGCTAAACCGGAAACGGCGTTCTGACCGGACCAACAGTCTGTTGACGCTCACGTCACCATGCGTTGATCTGATGGAGAGTCGTGGATTTTGTGGAAGTGCATTTCAAGCTCTGGCGTAGAATCGTAAATTTGGTCTGAGTTGATGGCGTAGGTCCGCAATCACCGCTACACAGAAGTATAAATCAGCCTTAAGACCACTTTTAGACCGAAACAGTCTAAAGTAAAAACGCAAATGTGGCGTTTTGGTGTTACGTTTTTGTGTGGAGAAAATTTCATGAAACTTGCAGTTTGCTGATGTAGCATGCATGCTCAGTGTGTAGGTTGCAGCACCACCAAAATTGGATTTCTGCGTGTAACCCTTCTGCTCTAGAGCATGGAAGATGGGACAGTGTTGCCAGGATTAGCGGGGGCTCATCGTCCAACTGGTCAATTTTCAAAAATTTGGGTTGGGAGAAAAATGTTTTCGACGGGTTGACAAACTTTCAATCAATCTCAAGTCAGTAAATCAAGAGAAATCTGCTGCAATTCCTATGAATCTATTAACTTAAGTCAGTGAACCAAACCACAGTGCACTCAAGTCTGGAGTATGTCAAGTGAGTCATCTGATTCAGCTGTGTGTGTGTAATTCCTGACTCCCAGTGTGGATTGAATCATGAGCCAGATAGTTCCGGAATCTCTCTCTCAACTCTCAAATCGCGTGTGTGTAAAAGGCTGATGTTGTTGTTGTTTTTGTTGATGTTATCGGGACTTAATAAGGTACCCTGCGGTGCTCCCTGAAGACGGCTGCTGAGTGGCACAAGTTGTCGCTGTTAGCAACACTTTTGTCAGCAAATCAGCTGTTTTTCAGCTGTTTTTGCAGTCAAAAGTCAAAAATGTCCAAGTTGCAAATGAAGCAGTGCAGGTGTGTCAAACGCAGTCAAAACAAGCACATGCTGGCATCAACAAGAAGAAAATGCGGATGTGCTTTATTTGGGGTTATAGAAAGTTGTCAGTGTGCACCGTTCTGCACTCACATTACACTTGCCCTCAAAGTCCCGCTTGTAAAAGTCAATCCATATAAAAGTCCTTATCGTGTATTCACTTGATTGCTTTTATTAGACTATTCATTTTGTAGTCACGTGATTTGTACACAAACTGTTTACTTGAATCGACAGTGTGTAGCATTTGGGTGTACTGTATATATTCAGATTGACTTTGCTACCTATTCTAACACATTCACGTTCTCTTATTTCTTATTCTTTTTATACTGTATATACTTTTTCTTTCTAATCCATCTATTACAGTGATGTCATTGGTTGTCGTGGACGATGACGGACGTCCAGTTGGTTCTAATTGGGAAGGCTGGTAGTCAATGATTATTTTGATGCCATTAGCGGAGGTGCATGATGGGTGGTGCAGGGCTTGCACTGCAAGATAAAATGGATAATTGAACTATGAGTTTGATGCAGTGATTGGTTTTGCTGTATTTGACATTGTATACGCATTAGTTCTGCTGTTTGCATTTATGAGTAAAACGTCCCGTTGTGAAAAATGGTTTGGTCCCGTCGTAATCGATGTCGGGCAACGCGGTCGAGTCAGGGCCGGCGTCGCAACGAGCGCCAGCATCGACCAAGCGCCGGGCTCTTCTATTAAGTCTAATCAGGCGCTTTCTTTCGGCTAAACGACGTTTTCACGTTTGAATAGCGAGCGACGCGTGTTCCTTCTATTAGCTCGCAGCTCCTCTCAATTATGTTCCCTCGTCGGACGCTTGTCGGACGCTAATGAAGATGAAACGCTTTCATTTGGCCACTTAATTAGTTCATATTTAAGCAAGGTGCGCTGCGCCACTCTCCAGTGCGTTTTTTTTTTTTTTAATAAAAATGTTCTGTTACACCTCAAAAATATCTCAAATAATACAACTCACTGCAATTTCAAGGTGATTAGTCGCGATATTACAACATGGCTGTTTCTAGTTTTGCATTACTATTTCTTTTAGTGAAAGAGCAAGTGAACATATTTCGTTTAACTTACATACAGTAGCAACACATTGCTACTACTTACATAATGATTATTTTGATAGTTGACTGATTTCTGTGCTGAGTCAACAAGTCAACTCATCTACTGTAATGTAAATCATGTATTAACTATTGTATCACTCTGTACTAGTTTTTTTGGTAGCTCTTTTAATTTTCGTCTTAGTCTTTTGGACGAACATACTTATTAGTCTTTGTCATATTTCAGTCGTTTTAAAATGTGTTCGTCTAGTTTTAGTCGACCATTCCTCAAGATGTTTTCGTCTGTAAACGTCAAGAGATTTATTCCATGAATAAATAAATAAATAGTTTCCAACAATTTTGAATGAACATTAACAAACGAGCACATCACTGTAATTTACAAGGACATTACCATCTTTGTGATGATAATACACACTCAGCAGGAAAACAGTACATCGTTTTCAATTAATTAAACTCACCTGGACGCCACGAACTGTATGTAAAAAGTTTTCCAACAGTTTAAGACAACACTCACCACGCTAAATGCTCACGCAAATGCTATGCTAAGGCTAGAAGTTACATTTAGTGTGTGCTGATCATTCAGCACAGACCCTAAAAGGCTAAAGTAACATGGCATATCTTGCCCAAAAAGTTTTCCAAGAGTTTAAGATGACACTTAACACGCTAAATGCTAATGTAAACACTACGCTAACGCTACAAGTTACATTTAGTGTGTGATGATCATTCAGCACAGACCTTTAAAGGCTAAAGCAACATGGAATATCTGGCCAAGATAAGAAAACAAAACTTACCAAGCAGCACCTGACATGTGTTCCAAAAAAGGCAAGTCTGGAGCGTAAACCATTGACTAAGCGTGTGCGTATGGCGGAGAACGTCACATGAATGATATGACCAAACACTGCTACGTTGCATGCTAACTACTAAATGGTAAATGGTGTTACACTTATATAGCGCTTTTCCACCTTTCAAGGCGCTCAAAGCGCTTTACACTATCTCACCATCCACCTACTGGTGACGCAGCACCAGGAGCAACGTGGGGTTCAGTGTCTTGCTCATGGACACTTAGACGAGTTCATCAGGGCGGAGAATCGAATCCACAACCTCTGGGCTGGGGGACAATTACTCTACCACTGAGCCACACCACCCCTTGGGCTGCAGCTATCGATTATTTTAGTAGTTGATTATTCCATCAATTTGTGAGTTCGAATAATCGAGTTATTGGATTAGGATTTAATGCAAGGTAGAATTTTAGGAGATGTAAAACAAAGGCTTGCTAAGATTGCACTTTCAAAAGAGCATTAAATGCCAATACAAAATAAAATTCCCGAGTGTTTCTTCAAGCTATGGAGAATTGCACTTTCATTTAAAAATAAATAAAAATACCTGATCTTAGCCGCTAGCTTAAATGCTATAAAATCCTGACTTTTTCTTTTTTTACAATGCTCTTAACAATATACATATATATATGTATATATACATATATTCCCACAAAATATGGCTAAATACACCTATAAACTAAATAAATTACGAATGCATAAAAAAGCATATTAGCTCAAACAATAACTTACTTTATCTTGGTCTTAACAGGAAGCAGCTGGATTCAGCCATGTTAAATGAGTTATGTCATACTCACTGTTGCCACTAGAGGGCAGTTTATCCACCCAAATCAATAAAAACTAAATACAAACACCTTCAAGACAAACCATTACAATGCCACTCCACAACATTTCGTTCTAATCGAATTACTCGAGTTAATCGATTAATCATTGCAGCAATACTAACTACACATACGCAAAGAAAATGTCACATTGTGAACTTATGACGGAAACTATCTCATACTCGTCTCGACAGATGAAAACTAGCATTAGTATCGTTATGTTTCAGTCTCTCAAGACACATTTTTAGCTAGTCATCGTCACGTCACCTTCATGAAAAAATTGTTCGTCGACGAAATATTTTCGTTATCGTCATCGTTGACTTAAACAACACTGCTTCACATTTTAGCTGGAAATTAAAATCAAAACTATACACGGGAGCTGTTGCCAAAAACTACACGTAAACTGTTGGACTAGGAATACTATGGAACTGTATTATTGTAAAAAAAAAAAAATATATATATATATATATATATATCTTGAATAATTAAAAAAATGTTAGCTTTCATTAACTACATAAATCAGAACATATTTTTGCAGAAAGAAAAGATGTTTAAGGAAAAAAAAAAACCCTCCCAAAATGTTCATTGTCCGCAATATAAATTCAATATTTTTACAAAAAAGTGAAACTGGAATACTTAGTTTGGTTCTGTTAGACCAGTAGTGATTTAACCTTGCTAAAGGTAACAAACCCCACAAGTTTCACAGGTGCATTCACCGAACCCTTTCGGAATTTCATAATAAAGCCTTTTTTTTTTTTTTTTTTTTACAAATTCAAAACTTGGCAAGCTAACATTTCATTACAACATTTAACACTCAAATTTTGTAAGTTGGTAAGTGAAATTAAACTAATTTCATTTAACACTTTTACTTTTTTTGTTTTCATGTCTATATTCTGATTTTATCGTTGCGTCCTTAAATCACATACTATTTTCATGGCGTAAAATGAAGCAATTTTTCCAAAAAATTATCTACGCAGTTCACGCTGTCTGTTGGTCTGTCTTTAAAAGTGCCAGTCAACCTTCCACTGAGCAAACTGATTTCTCCTCCCATTAGATAGAGGGCTAGCAGTTGAAAGAAATGGAATAAAGCCTGTAAATTGAGGGCAGATCAGTCCAAATCCTGGTCTAAATCTCTACTTTGCCTAGATTTAGTCAGTGCACAAAATAAGGCTCAGAATTTCTTAACCTTTATGAAACATCTGAAGCTTACTCACCAAACCCCTGGGGTTCGCACGAAACCCCAGTTGAGAACCACTGTTGGACAGCATATCACTTATTTCTAGGAACATGATATATTTTTTATATATATTTGTTTTTGGAATACTATTATCAGGCATGAAAATCTCTCACCTTTCGGCGAAATTCGCCGTTTTGAAGTCAAAAAGGGCGACCTACGTGAATTGCGTAGATCCGAGGAGAAATTCTTTTTGGAAGGGTGGGGGGGGTCGGGAGGTTTTATTTAATTATTATTATTATCATCATGTGATTAACTTATTACGTAAACTGAGCACTTAAGAACACAGTCAGCAAATCCTTCTAGATGCTTCGCTGACGAGAACCAATCATCGGCCCAAGCTGCGTTCCATTATTCCAAACGCGCGCACTCCTTACGCGTGTACAAGGAGTGCTCGGAGAGCCTTCGGTTGCATTGCAAAGCTAAAAAACAGGCCTTATCCACATCGGGGCAGACCAGAGCGCAGCATACACACTTGCCTGTATTTGCCAGCAGATTGAATTTGGTGAGTAATGGTTTCAATCGTTTTCACGTTTTGCGATATAAAAAAGTTACTGCCATTCGTTGCAGCTTGCGTTGAACACTGCCATAGCTAGCCAAATCTCCCATGAAAAAAAAATAGCTCCCGTTAAATTGGCGTCAAGCTTGTGTATTTAACGGTAATATAAACGAAGAAACACACTGTTGAGTCAAATTAAGCGGCATTCTCTCGGATGGAGGGGGCGCCTCACATCGCTCCCGTCGTCCGCCGGAGACGCGTTATTTTCGGCTTGGATTTGAGCTGACGGCCGGTGTCGGCACAACAGCGGCCCGACGAGTGGTGGGAATGAGTCCTGCTTCTTAAAGCTTTTCAGAAATACAGGGATCCCTCGTTTTTCGCGGTTAATGGGGACCAGAACCCGCCGCAATAAGTGAAAACCGCGAAGTAGCGCCATCCCCCCCCCCATTTTTTTGTGCGTGTTCAATGCATTTATTCAGATTTTACATTGGAAAAAAGATACATATATATAAGACATGTTTTTTCAGTTTTTTCACCAAAGTATCATTGATAAATGGTTTTCAAGCACTTCAAAATGTAAGAATTATGATAAGTTTTAAACATGTTACTGCCCCACCGAATTATTTTTAAACAAGAATAAAGTAGTTAGAAAATGCTTGGCTTTATTAAAAGCTTCATCGTGAGTCTACTCAAACCCTCTCAGGCTTTGGTAAACGGTGATTGGCACATGTGCAAAGTTTTTCTTTTTATATATATTTTTTTGTTTGAAGCAACTTATTTGATTGAATAATAAAGACACAAATGTCCTAGCCAAAATGTGGCCCAAACGCAAAACATTACTTAAATGGAAACATTTGTTTCAATCAAGAAAAATAGTTTTCAAATGCTTTTTTTGTCTCAAATTTATTATTGCAATCAAAAACTTTTTTTTAATTGAAGCTACTTTTTGGGATTAAAAGTATATACTGTATTTTGATTGAAGCAACTTTGTTTTTGATAGAAGTAACTTTGTTTTTTGATTGAATAATAAAAACACAAATCTAACTCCATCGTTATTGAGTGAGAAAGAAATTAAGAAAGCTTTAAAACTAAAAGCCACCGGGGAGTTTGTTTGTTTTTTTAAATATTTATATTTCATTACATAGACATGCGTCGTAGGGAAGGGAGATTGAGGGATAAAAAAAAAGGAGTTAGATGAGGCTGCTAAAGGCAGTGGATACCTCATCAGCTGGGTGAATAGCAGACCTGGTAAGAACAAGTTTGCAAGGATAGTCGGGTATTAAATCCAATTATAAACACAATTACAATGTTATTTTTCTATAAGATTTTTATGTCATTACTTTATTAATCATTAGGTGCTAGAGTTGTTAAGTATGGATAATAATGAAATAATAGTTTTAAGAAAACTGTGCTGTTGGTGGCTCAGTGACCATCTGATGTGGTTTGTTCTCAGATGAACAAGTTGAGGAAGGAAGTTTTGATGCAGAGGTTGAAGGAAGAAAAGAGGCAGACTGACTGAGTCACAGCCAGAAAGTGTGGATGACAGTTTTGATTTCTATTCACTGTTGCCCCCTCCCAATTAAAGTATGTCACAGTCGCAGCCAATTATTATCTAAAGCTGGTTAAAATTGAAGTTATGTTGTTTTAAGGTGTATTAAATACTTGTTCATGTGCCCCTTTTGATCTACGAGCACCCACCCCTCCACCGGTCTCTGCATGGCCCTGCTGAAACACAGTGTGGGTCGACAGAGCTCAATATTTTGTTGGGGTATACAATACAGTGTACTGGAATATATTTCCTCCACACCCTTCTCACCTTTTTAACCCCTGACCCATTTTCATGCCTGTATTATTATTTTTTGTTTTTTTTAAATCACTTTACCCAGAATTTTTTTGTCTATACGAATATAATATACTAGTACAAATTCTTGTTGAGGAGTAATAACTCAGATAGCAGACAGACGATGAAACAATGCTGAATCAACATTTCAATGTCAATTTTATATCGTTGAATCAACGTTGACACCCAACGTTGATTTGTCATCACTTTTGCACCCTCGATTAATGTTGTTCCAACGTTAAAATCCATACGAAACCTAAACGTCATTTCGATTATGAATCATATCGGAACAACGCTGAATCAATGTTATGTTTTCCTTCATTTTCAACCATGATGCCATTAATGGTTTCAAATATACCCATATTTAGAGGTCCTGCTTTATTTACAGACAGAAGAAACAGCTAGGCTGACTAATAAAATATACATGAATTTAAAAAAAAAAAAAAAAAAAAATCGAATAATTTAAAAATGAATAAATAATGAAATGAAAACTTGGCTAGATTTCAAAATTATTTTTAATTTAATCACAACAATAGAAAACTTCATTAACTCTCAGTACTAAGTTATTTCCAACTCCGCCTCCTCCTCAGTCTGACCAAATTTGCTGCGAACTTTGCCACCAATGTTGTCTGGGACATAACTTAGCCACTTCTACACAACAGCAGCAAATGCATATTGGGACACGGCCACCCTTATCTGCCTCTCCAGTGAATCTGAGAAATACAAACAAAATGGCATTCACAGTTAATTCATATCAAGGAATTCAAGAAGATGTCATTTGTAAGTTTAACATACTAGTTTCTCAACCAATCCCAAACCAAATTAGGGCTACATATGGGAACGGAGCAAGCCAGTTAGCTAGCTACGATGAAAAAATGACCGCACTGTCTTTGAGTTCAAAAAATTGATTTAGACAAGGCTCGATTGTGTCATATCTAGTAAATTTTAGCCGTTTAATTGGGGAAAAAAATAATTATGTTTGCCTGAACTGAGTTCTACTTAGCTAACATCCAGGCTAAGTAGGTTTTCGCTTGTATGCCAATCATAGCAAATACACCGTTTCTTACAATTTCGGCAAATTTGTCACGTTGTGTCAGGCAAACCGTTTTATGCACAACTTTGATGACAAATGTGGTTTATTCTACCTTAAGACATCTATGCTGATAAAGGCTCAGAAGAAAAGCAACAATCTTACCTTTAAATATCCTTAAATGAGGCGTTTCCAGTGGAGTTCGTTTGAGGTGATACGCTGTCTTCCCACTCAAACACGAACCCAACTATTTTTTGACTATAACTCCCGCTCATCCATAATTTGATGAGTTTTCAATCATATTTCCTGGTCAATCAAAAATCAACTATTTGTCAACATTATTTCATCAACTATAAAACAATGTTAACCCAACCATCGCCTGACACACCATAGAACAATGTTATTTCAACGTCACTGTCAGGTGTCATCGGTATTTGCAATGTTGATTCAACATAATTGATAGTCGAAAATTTCAATGTCAACCATACTGATGATTTTGATGGAAAATCAAGGTTTATTCAACGTAGGTCTCTTATCTGGGAATCTTTTCCGCATTTAGACTCAAAAAGATAATTTAGACAGTTTAAATCAAAGTATGTCTCTTAATAATTAACTGGTTATCTTTTAATTATTTCATAATTGTTTAGTTCTTGCGTAGTCAATTAATTGTGGAAGCACTAACTTCAAATACCCATTTTAGTACTGAGAAAGTAAACAAAAGCAATGTTTGTTCCAAACAATGAACTCCCGAAAAACTAAACCGCTAATGTTAACCGATTTCCACTTCTCCTTTCTTTTTTTCCTAAAAAAATACAACATTAAAGGGAGAAAAAGTGCATCTACTTAAGATACATCCATTTAGATTGGTGTTTGGAGGACAAGCTGCACGATTGCTAAACATGTAGAAGGCGTCAGTGGGATCAATGCGCCGGGCTTCACCATCCGCCCTTTATCATGTTAATATGATTCCCATTGATGGAAGACTTTTTCACGCCCGACTTTCCGTATCGATGTCGGTCGGAACGCCATCGCTCTTGACGACCGTCGGCTCGCCGGATGCCGCTCTTGATGTTCTCTGCCCCCCGCCCCCCCGCAAGCAAACGACATGAAAATATTTCATGTTGATGCACAGCGGCTTCAGTGCGCCATCATTTTTATTTACTGCGAATTTACAACATCCACGTACACATGTGGATGAGAGAGCCAAGTAAATTGGATTGAAGTTTATTTCCTGTACTTTTCTTTAGAAATTCTTCCTAATGAATATACTGTAAATTAATTTTATTATTATATAAAAAAATAACTAGAATAACGCTCAGAAAGAGCACATTTCAGCCTAATCAGCCAGATTAAAATCATCTACATATTTGGTAGTTATTGCAAGTTAGTAAGTTTTTTCTAACCTCTGTAACTTTTGACCTTATGACCCCCAAATTTTGCCACTTCTGGTTCAAATTACAAAAATATCCTGCAAGTTTTATAATAATCCCTATATTCGTTCTTGAGTTATTTTAAACAAACAAACAAATAAACAAACAAACAAACAGACATCTGGAACCAAATACATAACCTTCTTCCATAGGTTTCACCTACTGACAAAGGTAAAAAATATGATATACTTGCCATTGCACATGGAAAAAAATGGGAACTTTATTTAAAAAAAAAAACAAACAAACAATAATTTAAAAAAACAAAACACCTTCTTCCATAGGTTTCACCTACTGACAAAGGTAAAAAATATGATATACTTGCCACTGCACATGAAAAAAATGGGAACTGTATTTAAAAAAAACAAACAAACAATAATTAAAAAAAAAACAGAACTCATGAAGTCAGTTTAACTCGGCAACAAGAAATTTGGAAGACATGTTTATAATGAGTAATGCCAGTGTTGGGAAAGTTCATTTTCTACATGAACTAGTTCAAATTGCAGTTCACAAATCTGAAAATGAACTGTCCAGTTTATACTTCATAGTTCAGAATTCAAAATTCTGAACAAATGTTCATGGTTCAAAAAAAACTTTTGTAGGTCTGTTCTTTGTTCTCCCCATTAATTGCTGCAAGCTATTATTGAAGGAGTTGATATAGAAACAGACAGCAATTATGTTATCCACTTTAACACTGAAACTGTGCCAGATTCATCTTCATATTTGATTTCAAATCTGTGTCGGTACTGAACTTCTGCGCATAACGTTACAAATGGCCATGAATTCAGCAATTCCAAAGTAAATACCAAAATTTTCTACAAAGAATATGTACTTAGGTTTGGTCATGGACGCACACAAAGGAAAGTTCTCCTCACACACATCCTACCATTTGGCTGTGCTCAACTCAACTGCATCCTGCTCTCTCACAGTTAACGTCTGCCCTGTGCGTTGTTTATGCCATATTCATGGGACACATGTATGTTTATGATGCAACTTGTTTATTTAGCAACTTTGGATAATATTGAGAGTCCTAACTGAATGTAAAAGAATGCTTATTCGTAGCCATAAAAGCTTCAGGAGCAAAAGCTGCCGTATTTGCTAAAACAACACAGCCGTGACAGGCAGCTTGGGTTGCCAGGTTGGATAGGTTTCCGCTAATAAAAGGGAGGTTCAGAATTTTTTACATCTGGCTTAATCTTCAAGTTAGCGGGGGTTTAATTAGTGGAGCTGGTTTCAACAAATTCCATGCAGTTTGTTAGTTATTTGTTATTTTCAGGGCTCTGGAGTGACTAAGCTAGCGCGAGTCAATGGGGTTTGGTAACATGCCAATAAAAAAACAACGTATGCACTAGGGTTGTTCCGATCATGTTTTTTTGCTCCCGATCCGATCGTTTTAGCTTGAGTATCTGCCGATCCCGATATTTCCCGATCCGATTGCTTTTTTTTTTTTTTTTTTTTTTTTTTTTGTGCTCCCGATTCAATTCCAATCATTCCTGATAATTTTTCCCGATCATATACATTTTGGCAATGCATTAAGAAAAAAATGAATAAAACTCGGACAAATATATACATTCAACATACAGTACATAAGTACTGTATTTATTATGACAATAAATCCTCAAAATGGCATTTACATTATTAACATTCTTTCTGTGAGAGGGATCCATGGATAGAAAGACTTGTAATTCTTAAAGGATAAATGTGACTTGTATATGGTGACTAAATATTGCCATCTAGTGTATTTGTTGAGCTTTCAGTAAATGATACTGTAGCCATTTAACTTCTGCCCAAATGCATGATGGGAAGTGCAACCATGACTGTGCGTCGTGGTACCAATTGATATATCTTCTCTGCGTTGAGAAATAACATAGGTTGTTAAGAAAAAGATCAACTACTGCCTATCTTCCCCACATTGCTTCCCACGATTATTCTAATCGTTGGGAGAGGGATTGTAAGGCTTTAGCCATTTAAAAGAAGGCTCCAAAGGCTGTCAAAATTCACTCTACTCATTTTACGCTGCCTTTTAGCTCTATGTACTGTATGGGTAAAACGGTGCCATTATAGAGTGAACGTGACAATGCGTGAGTGGGTCGTGCAGCGCATGCGTTAATTGCGTTAAATATTGTAACGTGATAAATGTAAAAAATAATTCTCGCCGTTAACACGATAAATTTGATAACCCTGACTCTGGAAGAGTGTAACACATTATGTCTGTAACGTTAAATACAATTAGAAAACAATTTAATTAAAATATATATATATATTAAAAAAAGGAGTGTCCGATATTTTTTTGCTGATTCCGATACTTTGAAAATGACGTGATCGGACCCGATCGATCTGGAGGATCGGCACATCTCTAATATGCACGCATGAAAATCACTGATGACCAATGCAATCAATAGTGTTGGCTATGTTTTCAGGATAAAGTTATTAAAACTTAACATTGCATGTCAGTAATTTAGTATGAACAGCAACATTTGTAATCCAGCAAATCTGCAGGGAACAGGCTGTCTAGGCAAGCAGGATGGAGTGACGTCACATCGTTTTTTTCACCGCAGATTCTTTTATTGGGAACGAGTGGGACTCCCCATCTCCCAAATCAATCACCCCACGCACTGTACTGTTCTTTTCACATGGCGTAATCCAGCTGCTCCTTGTTAAGACCAAGATACGTTTTGAACTAATGCTTTTTTACTTGAGCTAATGCTTTTTTATGCATTCGTAATTTAGTTTAGTTTTGGTTTTTTTTTTGTGGGAATATGTGTTTGAACCATTTGTTAAGAGCATTGTTAAAAAAAAGTTAGCATTTTATAGCATTTAAGCTAGCAGTCTTTTGCTATGTTAGCCAATTGTTCTTTTGTTGTACTTAGATCCTCATTTATTTTTATACCGTTTAAGTCTCAGCTCAGGTTTTTTAAATTTTTTATGTTCCTTATCAGATTACTCGATTATTCAAACTATCATCGATTAATCGAGTACTAAAATAATTGATAGTTGCAGCCCTAAAACCAACTCCACCGGCTAATTAAAGCCCCGTGCTAACTCCAAAATTAAGCTGAATGACAAAATTTGGAACTTCCCCTTTAAGGTTTGTTTTTTTGTAGTGTGTTTTTAGGCTGTGGCTTTATCTGCAGTTTTATCGGAAAAAGCTCTAATTCTGAACTCACGAACGAGGTTATGAATGCCACTCAGAATCACTAGAATGAGCATGTTCACAGTAAAATTAATGAGAAATATGATGTGTTCAATTCATTCCCCCAAAATATGATCGTGTTCATGAACGATTGTTCATTGAATGCATTCATGCACAACACTGAGTAGAGCCACAAAAAAGTTTCAATTACCATGTCTGAAAACTCACAGGAAGTCAGCCATTTTAAATTGAAGTGGCCAAATATCCTCATAGTTTTTCTCAGGGTCAATTGATTTTTTTAAAGTAAAATTCAGGTCCCAACACCTGTTTGACCTCGGAATATAAAATTTGACAGATACTTAATATCCATCACGAGTAAAGCTGCATAAAAGTCTCAATAGGCAATATCTGAAAAAACATAGGAAGTCAGCCATTTTGATTCGAAGTGGCTCATCTTTAATTTAGTTGTTTCCTGGGCTCATTTGAATATTTTTTGTCAAAATCAGCCCCAGACACCAGTTTTGACTTGATAACACAAAATTAGGCAGACATGCCCATCTTGAAAAAAAGCCACACAAAATTCCTAAGAAACCATGTCTGAAAGGACACAAAAGTCAACCATTTTGATTTTGAAGTGGCAATGGTTTAAGTTTTTCGCAGATATGTAGCAGAACAACGGCTCAACAAGGTCAGGAACGTTGTGTAATGAAATTGTCGCCCTGAAGGTATTCCTCAAAGCCCCCTACAGGCAGTGAAAATGCATTTCCCACCAGACCAAGGAGAAAGCCGAGTAATTTTCCGCCTTCAAGAGCTGCGCAGCAGCTGCTGCGAGCTTCCTGACCGCCAACTGTTAGCAGCACGAGCAATTAAATGCGAGCGTAATGGTCGTAAGCGCGGCAGAGGTTGATGCGCCGACTGACGCCGGCTCGTCCAATCGCACGCGGTCTCATAAAACATCTCAATTAGCGGTGAGCGAAGCCGGCGGCCAATCACCGCGTGGCGAAACAGCGAGGCCGCCGGTCCCCGCTGAGCTCGGTGAGCGAGGCGACCGATCGTCTCTGCCGCTGCCAGAGACTTTGTTTCAAAACGCCGCAATTAGTCATCTGGCGAGTTTCAATTCCAGCGTGCTCTTCGTAGCTCGCCGTCTCCGTGGATTTCGTACTAACTCGCTGAAACGTGGCGGCCAATCTTTGGCAGTGCTACTGCAACATTTGGTCTATATCCGTAAAGCGGGGTATAGTATACTGAGCTTGTTATATAGCATCACACATTTTGCACCTCGGGATCATCATTAGAGACACTGAGAATCTGTTTTTATTCATTTTGATGAGATGGATTAATGCGTGTTTCTTGCTTTTCACCAGTTTTGGAACAAATCCATTCGCGAAGCAAATAATATGTTGTTACATCTGACTTTGGAACAGTAGAAATGACATACGTGCATAATGAGATGAAATTATATGTCATGCGATTGAGAAAAATCCTATTTAAGTTACTGGTTGCCATTGACCACGACAGACGTCTGATCATTTGGGCTGAAGTATTGGCAGTGGTTATTCGCTCCCAGTCCAAATGGATCAGACGTCTATCGCCGTCAATGTCGGTGAAAGAGTGAACCACCATAGGGCACACACGTGTATTTAATTAGCAGTAGTGGGTTGTTTGATTTTCCCGTCAATAGGCGAGCGTCCAAAGACCAGCTGGGATTTAATACGTCGCCATGCCATGGATGTGAAAACTTGCCAAAAAAAAAAAGAGAAGCAAAAGTGTGAATTACAAGCGGCAGCGCCGTTTAGCATCCAGACGTGCAGCTGGATGCTAAATGACGGCTGCCAAAATCGTCAGACTTTCATTGGACTCTCTTTGATGAACTTTTTAAAGCTTTCCCTCGCAAAGTGGACTCTTATCAAGATGTTTCTCGAGACGGTAACACACAACTGATGGATTCTGGGGAAAATTAACGATTCACGATAAGATTTTTGCGCCAAAATGTTTTGTTTGGATTAAAGTGGAGAAAATTTACGTGTGAGTACACACTGTCGTGAGCTTTAATTATGATTTAATAATGTTCAGCTTTTTTTTTTAGCAAGACAACACCAAGTACAGATGACATTCATGTAAAAGACAAGTTGCCTAAACTATAAGGATGCAAGTTGTGAATTTCTTAGACTGCTGATAATGAAGAATATTCAGCTTTTTTTTTTTTTTTTTAAGCAAGACAACACCAAGTACAGATGACATTCATGTAAAAGACAAGTTGCCTAAACTATAAGGATGCAAGTTGTGAATTTCTTAGACTGCTGATAATGAAGAAAATAATGTTTAGACACAAAAAAAAATGACACAGCTTATACAGTGTATCACAAAAGTCATGATGCTTCTATAATTTGTTTAATTAACAGCACCTGTTACTTACCTGTGGCACATAACAGGTGGTGGCAATAAGTAAATCACACATGCAGCCAGTTAAAATGGATTAAAGTTGACTCAACCTCTGTCCCGTGTCCTTGTGTGTACCACATTGAGCATGGAGAAAGGAAAGAAGACCAAGGAACTGTCTGAGGACTTCAGAAGCAAAATTGTGAGGAAGCATGGACAATCTCAAAGCTAATAGTCCATCTCCAAAGACCTGAATGTTCCTGTGTCTACCGTGCGCAGTGTCATCAATAAGTGTAAAGCCCATGGCACTGTGGCTAACCTCCCTAGATGTGGAGGGAAAAGAAAAATTGATGAGAGATTTCAAAGAAAGATTGTACGGATGGTGGATAAATAACCTCGACTAACATCCAAACAAGTTCAAGCTGTCCTGCAGTCCGAGGGTACAAAAGTGTCAACCCATACTATCAGTCAGCGTCTGAATGAAAAGGGACTCTATGGTAGGATACCCAGGAAGACACCACTTTTGACCCAGATACATAAAAAAGCCAGGCTGGAGTTTGCCAAAACTTACTGAGAAAGCCAAAAACGTTTTGGAAGAATATTCTCTGGTCAGATGAGACAAAAGTAGAGGTTTTTGGGAAAAGGCTTCAATATAGAGTTTACAGGAAAAAAAACAAGGCCTTCGGAGAAAAGAACACGGTCCCCACAGTCAAACATGGCGAAGGTTCCCTGATGTTTTTGGGTTGCTTTGCTGCCTCTGGCACTGGGCTGCTTGACCGTGTGCATGGCATTATGAAGTCTGAAGACTACCAACAAATTTTGCAGCATAATGTAGGGCACAGTGTGAGAAAGCTTAGAGGTCATGTGTCTTCCAGCAGGACAATGACCCAAAACACACTTCAAAAAACACTAGAAAATGGTTTGAGAGAATGCACTGGAAACTTCTAAAGGGGCCAGCAATGAGTGCATTAAACTCATTGGTGGATACCGGAAGCGGTTGTTCGCAGTTATTTTTGTCTAAAGGTTGTGCTACCAAGTATTAGGCTGAGGGTGCCAATACTTTTGTCCGGCCAATTTTTTCAGTTTTGTGTAAAATAATAATGATTTTTAAAAAAAATTCTCATTTTCTCTTGTGTTTTTTTTTTTATTCCTAGCAAAACAAATGAAGCTATTACTACCAAAGCATTTGTAATTGCAATCATTTTCTGGGAGAAATTGAGCATCATCTGCCAGAATTGCAGGAGTGCCAATACTTTTGGCCAGCACTGTACATCCTGTTTACATTCAGGTGGCGAATAGGAGAAGAGTGACCTGTTTTGGTCTGTTTGGACTTTGAACAAAAACTGAAACCAGTAGTAAAAACTGAAAAATTGATTCGGACCAGTGAAAAACAACACTTGAATGTGTCCATTCATTAACACACACATACCTGTACACGCACACACACGGTGCCAGTTCTTTGGCCTCCGGCGAAGTCGTTGTTTAATCAGCGGCGCGTTTTAATGGCGCGTCAGTGAAAGGCTGAAATACGACGGTGGGCTACCTGCTGCAAACATTACGATAAATCCCCTCCGCTCACCGCTCGGTGTCGCCGCCGTAAATCAGCACTTCGCGGGGAGGCGGTGGCCAAAAATGACAGCTATTAAAATAATAAATGGGATGATTCATTTCCGGCATTAAAGATTCCAAGGTATCGCCAGATCGCTGAGGGAGGCTCCCTAAATGTTTGGGGAAGGGGACGCGCGCTTTTCAGGGGGTCGTTCAGGCTCTCTTATGAAACTGCAATGAAAATGTCAATAAGCACAATTGAAAGCGTTAATAAGCATTTATAAGTGCAATTAAAGTCCGTCAAAGCAGAATTCAAGCATTCAGCAGATAAATGAACGCAACAATAATCGCAGGCTACGGCATTGATATTAATTACAGCTTTAATCGGCAGGAAAAAAATGCTAATTGGTTGAATTAAATCATCGATAAGCAGAATGAACTCATTAATAAGCACAGGTAAAGCATTAGGAAGCTCAGCTGAAGAATTACTAACTTGAATTCCACTATTAAGAATGTAATATTAATAAGCACAATTTAAACTGAATTAACTCTTTCAGTGTAATTGACGATGATAGATTTCCAATCATGTGGCTTTTTTCATCCTTTTGGTGTGAATTTAAATTATGGGCTGTCACTCATATTGGTACAACCCATTTGAAATGGGAGACTTGCAGCAAATGAACATTCCAACATTGGTTCATTCACTGCCAGCCATCCATGTTCAAAAGGATTGGACATCTATCTCTATCAATGGCAGCCATTGGATTAAAGCATTCATTCTTTGCGATCAGCATTGTTGGGTAGCACAATTTAACATTATTAAAATGAATTAAAGCCATAAATGAGCACAATTATCGCAAGGTGAATTCAAGCCTTATTATGAAAAACTGATTTAATATGATTTAATAAGCAGCAATAGAGCTGAATGGCAGCAATAAAACATGACAAATAATGAATCATTTATCAGCACAGGTAAAGCATTTCTAACCAGATTTCATTTCATAATAATAATGTGTAGAAAACAGAATTAAAAAGTTCAAATATGACATTAACCCTTTTAGGGTAGCCCTAACCCTGCAATTCTGTCAGATAATGCTGAATTTCCCAGAAAATGATTGCAATTACAAATGTGTTGGTAGTAAAATCGTCATTTATTTTGCTTGCAATGAAAAACCACAAAATTTATTTAAAAAAAAAATCCTTATCATTTTACACAAAACTCCAAAAATGGGTCAGACAAAAGTATTGGCACCCTTAGCCTAATACTGGGTAGCACAACCTGAAGACAACCTCTTCCGGTATCCATCAATGAGTTTCTTACAATGCTCTGCTGGAATTTTACACCATTCTTCTTTGGCCAACTGTTCCAGGTCTCTGAGATTTGAAGGGTGCCTTCGACAAACTGCCATTTTCAGATCTCTCCACAGGTGTTCTATTGGATTCAGGTCTGGACTCATTGTTGGCCACTTTAGAAGTCTCCAGTACTTTCTCTCAAACCATTTTCTAGTGCTTTTTGAAGTGTGTTTTGGGTCATTGTCCTGCTGGAAGAGCCATGAACTCTGAGGGAGACCCATCTTTCTCATATTGAGCAAAATTTATTGGTAGCCTTCACACTTCATAAAGCCATGCACACGATCAAGCAGTCCAGTGCCAGAGGAAGCAAAGCAACCCCGAAACATCAGGGAACCTCCGCCATGCTTGACTGTGGGGAAAGTGTTCTTTTCTTTGAAGGCCTCTTTTTTCCCCCTGTAAGTTCTATGTTGATGCCTTTTCCCAAAAAGCTCTACTTTTGTCTCATCTGACCAAAGAACATTCTTCCAAAACATTTTTGGCTTTCTTAGTAAGTTTTGGCAAACTCCAGCCTGGCTTTTTTATGTCTCTGGGTCAGAAGTGGGGTCTTCCTGGGTATCCTACCATACAGAACCTTTTCATTCAGATGTTGACAGATAGTACGGGTTGAGACTTTTGTACCCTCGGATTGCAGGACAGCTTGAACTTGTTTAGATGTTAATCGAGGTTCCTCATCCACCATCCCCACAATCTTTCGTTGGAATCTCTCGTCAGCTTTTCTTTTCCGCCCACATCTAGGGAGGTTAGCCACAGTGCCATGAGCTTTACACTTATTGATGACACTGCGCACGGTAGACACAGGTACATTTAGGTCTTTGGAGATGGACTTGTATTCTTGAGATTACCCATGCTTCCTCACAATTTTGCTTCTCAAGTTCTCAGACATGTCTTTGGTCTTCTTTCTTTTCTCCATGCTCAATGTGGTACACACAAGGACACGGGACAGAGGTTGAGTCAACTTCAATCCATTTTAAATGGCTGCAAGTGTGATTTAGTTATTGCCACCACCTGTTATGTGCCACAGGTAAGTAACAGGTGCTGTTAATTACACAAATTAGAGAAGCATCACATGATTTTTCAAAGGGCGCCAATACTTTAGTACGGCCCATATTTAGAGTTTTGTGTAAAATGATAATGATTTAATTTTTTGTGTTTTTTCATTGGAAGCAAAATAAACAAAGATAGTACTACCAAATCATTTGTAATTGCAATCATTTTCTGGGAGATATTGAGCATTATCTGACAGAATTGCAGGGGTGCCAATACTTTTGGCCAGCAATGTATAGGGCAAGTGAGTATGTTTGGTTGTTATGATCATTTAAAAAAACGTAAATTATTAGCAATTATTATTATATTATTATTTTAAATTATTAACCATTATTATTATTATTATTTTTACATTATTTTTTTATATAATAATGAATACAAATTTAATAAAAACTAAATTATTTAAATTAAAATGAATAATAACAGAAATGCACTCGGGTTCCAGCCATAAAACGATTTTTTTTCATAGTATTTAAACGGATCCACGGATAGGAAGACTTGTAGTATGTTATAATTAGTTAAAATAACATCAAGAAGGGTTTCAATATCAAGTTTTCATTTTTAAACAATTTGTAAAATTTAACTAGTAGGTCGCCATTGCCGTTGACATCGCAGGGCGGTGATGTCACTGGATTACACTATCCGGCTTCCAGAGTATAACTTTAGCGACATAAACATGTAATCTGTTCCAACTCGAAAGAACCCGAGAGGAAAATTTGAGCATGACAGCACTGTCGATATTTCACAAAACGAGCAGCAAAAACAAAATGAACAGGAAAGACGGAATGAGACGACGAGAGTAGCAACAAAAAAACAAAAAAACGGTGCTCTGCCATAATGTGCTACACTGTCAAAACGTTCTACAAGAGATGAATTTGACACCCAAAGTACTACCATGCGCTTTCAGCTTGTTTCATTTAGAAGCATACAGACAGAACATACTAAAGATGCCTCAAGAAAATACTTAAATGTAGTAATATCAAATAAGGGTGGTTTAAATTCGCTACGTGACTAATGTGCTCAACAGATCAAAAATTGGCTTTATAGCTACCACAAGGAAACACAATGTTTAAAAGTATGAGAGGGAAACACATGCAAAAAATATTTTGAGGCAATGAAAAGGTAATAAAAGACTCACTAAAAACACAAGTAGTAAATAGAGAGTAAGTACTCGCTGCTTTTAACCGATGAGCGCATGTGTTAGACGTCTCGCCGCGTAGAAGGAATTGCAGTAACCCGGTAGTATTCCTCGAGTGACAGTGACAATCTATCTCATCACCCCGAGTGTCTATTGCATCCTTGAAACTTGGCGCCCTCCGTAGGTCAAAACATGTAATAAATATTATAGATTTTTAAATCAATGTCAACATTTTATGTGTTTGTAATCACATATTTTAGTAAAAGAGAATAATTGTCGGTTATTAGTTTTAAGTCCGAGATTCCATTTAACTCATTGCATGCCATTGATGGCGATAGACGTCAAATTCATTTTAACTGGGAGGAATGCCTGTGAGTGCTCATCTTTCACGGTCATTGATGACGGTAGACGTCCAATCTATTTTGACAAAAAATAGATTGGGCATCTAGTGCTGTCAATGGCAGCTAATGAGTTAAACGAGTGCCCTGTAAAGGTAAAAAAAAAACAACAACCTCAGAATTCGCGCATAAAAGTGTTAATACGCTAACTGAAGTAAAATAAATCTTCTTTGACAGTATCAACAAACTTTATGTATTTTTTTGTTACCAAACCAGGTCAATAGTTTCGAGCAGCACTGATTCTTCCAAAGTTTTAATTAGCGTTTCCCCGAAACTTAACAGTGACGCCTAATCCTTAAATCTGTTGTTGAAAACTCTTAAAAACGCCACACACGCAATAAACATTTTTCCATTTTCTTTGGGAAAACTTGGGAAGGAAGGTCATTAATCGACCATCACGATAAAAATGCTCACTTCGAGTGCTGGTAAATAGAACTTTATTGAAAGGCTGCTCTTAAATTTGATGGAGAGGCCTTAGAAAAGGCTCTTAAAATGTCGGGAACATTGATTCTTTTTTTCTAGCACGATCAGGTTTTTAGTCAAATGTTACAGTTAAAATTTGCTTGATATTTTTTACTGAAACTGCCATAAGGCGGTAGACGGTCAATATATTCGAACTGAAATTGTGAAACATGATGACATGAAACGTATTAGTTTAAAATGTGAAAATCCTATTAAGTGACATTCATTAACCTGGAATGCCCTATTGATTGTTCCATGCAGTATATCCGCTTAGAATATTTTCCGCACTAGCAGTATGGCCTGGCGTTGCTCAGGTTTGTGTAAGGTGAATGCAATACAACCGAATGGCAGATAAAACTTTCCTTTGAGATGCAGCTGTTATGTAGTACATGTAGTCCTCACGTTACAATGTACCTGACTTGCGCGATTTCGACTTTGTGATGCTGAAGTTTTGCGACATTCTGTCTCCAGCTGTTTTTGTTTTTTTTTTTGTTAAATTAAAGTTGTGTAAACAGTATCTAGTTCTTGCCGTGCCTCCTCCCCCAGCAGTGTTGCCGCCGTCCTGCTGTTCCTGACGGCGTTAGGTCCGATCCGCTGTCATCTCTGGTTCGCATGTGTCCACCTGAGAAGCGCCCTTTACAGCTTGGTAGTGTCATGACGCCCGCCCCAACCTCCAGTTATTCTCTGACCGCCGACAAAGCGTCTTTTTCGAACTGGGCTCAAGCAACCACCCGCTGACATATCCGGTTCTCATGTGTCCGCCCGAAAAGTGCCCTTTTCGGCTTGCGAGTCATGACGCCCGCCCCAACCTCCGCTTCTTCCCTAGCCGTCGACAATGGGCCTTTTTCGGACTTCCCACTCCCTTGTTCTCAAGCTGTTGCTTCTCCCCTGGCGCTGACTTTTTTTTTTTTTTTTTTAAGTTCGGACAGCGGTCTCGCATTAAGAGAGGCGACCTGAGCATCCATGATATCCCCCCTCTCTCGCCTCCCTACTCTTTCGACAGCGCCCTTTTCTCTCAGCAAAGTGACTCACTCGAAGTAAAGCCAGATTTGTTTTTTTAAAGCCCGAATAGTTATTCAATTTAACGGCATTTAACACAACGTACCTCACAGTATCTTATTTTTACTTGATCTAATAATATGATGTATAATGCATGCTTTTGGACAGTTATTTTGTATTTAGAGGTACTCAAAGGGTTAATTCTGACTTAAACGACGGAAATTCGGGTTACATCACCAGCTTAGGAACGGAATTTATTCGTAACCTGATGACTACCTCTAATAGTAAAAGGACACCATTAAGGGGTTAATGCGCAATCACTTTTCCATCACTGTGTACAGTATGAATATAGTAGTAGTAATACTTCTACTTAGTAATACTTCGGAAAATTGTACTTTTTTTTTTTTCCAGCGTTTTATTGTGGAGTACTCAAAGCTAGAGCATATCATCACAGCACATTTAAATATGTACATGAAACCGTAAAGTTTGAAAGCCAACTGCGACATTGGAATCGCAAGAGACGCATCTTTTGTCGCCTCCACAATAAGGGATTTTCTCTGCTCTGATTGGACGTCTATCACCATCAATGGCAGGCAGCGAGTTTAAAGTCACTGTCAAGTAAAAATGCGATAACATTTTGTATAACCAAGACATCATTTAATATGTTTTGAAGGAATGTGTAAGAAATTGCTTGGCGGTCAAAAGTTAATGCGTCTGTCCTTGAGTGGTTCCGACATTTCTTCGGAATCTTTTCATATTCCGTAACTGTTGGAATTATAGATTATTATAAAGTAGTATATTTTTGTAAGAAGGTCATCGGAGCAAAACTTTGGGAGGAATGTCAATGAAATTTCTTGTTAGCTGATCTTGATCAAAAGTTAATCCGTTCATCCTTGGCTCGTTGATTGTTGCTACAAGGACATTTTTTCACGTGTTTTGAAAGGATGTCGATTAAATTTGCTGTTTGATGATTTGGATCCAGTTAAGCCATTCGTCCTTGGGCCATTCAGAAGCAGCGCGCCAAATTCCACCGGAAGCCTTTTACTTTGTAGCTTTGAAAATGAAATGTTTACAAAACCAGGTCTGTATTGGGAAAAGGACTTTGGAGGTTTTGATGGGATTTAAAGGAAAATTAGATTAGCAATTCCAGGTGACATCAGAATGCAAAATTTGTCATTTTTTATTGGACTAAAACCAGTCAATGGTTTTTTTAAAAATTTGAATGCTTTCGCTCTGTATCCAGTTGGCCTAATGCGAGTAACTGACTAATTTCACGACGATACAATACTATAAATTTACCAAAATGGAAAAAGTCGATTCAAGGGTCTTCATTGATTTACAATGTTATCATACACACATTTCACAAAATCGGTAGCATTTCACCTGAGGCCAATGTTAACTCTAAGCTGCGCGTGTGCACAATCGCACTGCTTGCACACACTCAGCGCACAAGAAAATCTATGGAGCACAGAAAAATAAAATTCAACACAAACATATTATAGCTCTCCTATTGGCGCGTTCGATACGGCAATGCGACGCTCCCATTGGTGCTTTCGATACGGCAACACGACGCTCCCAATGGTGGAGAAAAGTGACTTTGACTCCTCTGCTGATTTACTGAAGCAACATTCTGCTGTGAATCTTTGCAAGCGCTACAGTAATAATTAATAACTAATTTTAGAACTAATCTGGTTAATTAGACCAAGAAAATTGTTTTCTGTACTATTTTGCTACGTAACTCAATGAGCGACAGGTGTCTAGAAAAATGCTTTCAAATGTTTTGAACAATATTCTTGAATTAAGAACGTTTCTGACCTTTCAAAGCTTTTTAAAAATTTAAATATACTAATTTATTGCTTAAAACATGTCTTTTAAGCTAATTTTCCGCTAGATAGTTTTCGTATTTCAAGAAATCTGAGTAAAAATTTACTTGAAGCACTGGCAGATCATTTCACTTATTTCTTGTAGATTTACACTGAATTCGAGGAAATTTAACTAGTTTTAAGGCGGTGTGTTTTTTGCAGTGTAGCTGCTCAGACACAGAGAATAGGAATCTTGAGTGTCCTTATTGTCTGAACAATTTTAATGTGGGAGTGGTATAGTGTGATACATTGTGGTTGCTCATTATGTTTCATTTATTAACTCACCCATGCCACAATTGGAAAGCAGGACTCTACTATGGTTAAAGCAGGACTATCACATATAACATAGTACATACCTCATGAACAACAAGATCTTGTTTTTCATTTTAAGTGGGCCAAATACATTATACTGTATTAGAAGTAATCTAATGAAAATTGCTGCTGTAATTTCGTTCTTTTAATAAGGCATGTAACTTACTATGATCCAAGGTTTTGAATAGGCGTGATACCGGTGTGTGGCCTCCGTGTACAGATCTGATGTTGCTCACCGTGGTCCGCAGTGTGGTCGGAGAGCTTGTGTGTCTGCTCAGACACATGAAAAATTAGAGGGTACATTGCCCGAGGCAATAATAAATGCAGAGCAATTTTGACGGTTATGAACATTTCCGAATTTTGAATGAAAAACATTCTTTTGAATAAATCAGCTTATCTAATTGATTACGATGTTGATCCATGTTTTGTGTCTCCATTAATTCGGATTGGATTTAAGAGTGGAATTCACAATAGTTTGGGCATGGATAACTGGTCTTTAACTCGTCTAAAATGTGAGATCTGGCCCACTAGTGTCAGTCGAGTCTCACATTAGCTCCCTTCATTTTGCTTTTTTCACCTCCAACAATCGAGCGAGAGCAAATGAAGCAACTCAACCCTTGCCAGCTCAGTATCAATCCTAACAATGCCTTATGGAAGCCAACAGAGTAGAGGTTGTTAGCGTCCTACCGGCTTCCATCGGCGCAAACTTTGCCACTTGTGGCCTTGCGATTGGAGATCCCTTTTTGGAGCTTGCATCCGGTGCTCCCGACGTTTCCTCCCGCTCTGTTGTTGACGCAGCCTTTTAAGCGCGGCGGTCAATATGCTAGCGTTAATATATTATTTAGCGCCTGTGGGTCGGCGTATGCGCACGTGCTTGCTAATCATGTCGAGGCAGATGTCTGGCCCCTCCTTTTTACACCGGTTAGCTTCTCCTCCTGCAAAATTCATCCTAGCCCTCTTTTATTTATTGCCCTCGCGCCACAATTAGTCAATCCCCATCAAGCAGAGGGAAAGGAATTGCTTTTAATTACTTTTGATAAATGACAAATTGCTTTGGAGCAGGCAGGACAGTTTTTTGGGGGGAGAAGGGGCGTAGAGTTTCGCCGAGATGAAATCGATGCTCGCTTGCTCGTTCTTTTAGTCGTGGTTCAGCAGCCGGATTTCTGGGCTAGAGCCAGGCTGCGGACTGCCGACATCCACCAGTCAGCAGAAAAAAAAAACAAAAACACGCCAGCAGCAAAATGCACGTGTGGGCTAACACGTGCAAAAAACAAGCTTTGGCTTACCAAAAATTAGTTTTTTATCACCAATTTTTGAGTGATGCTCACACTGCATTTAAATCCAATAAATTGTTAATTTCATTAATTTGAAACATTTTTTAATATACTTTTTCATTTTAATTACCTTAATTTTTATACTGTAGGCCGATACTACTTTGAACCCTCTGTCTTGTAGTCCAATGCTTCATGTTTATGGAGTTTTACAAGTTAATAAGTTGAATGCCATTTTGGTTTAAATATCCCAAAATACAATGTGGAAGGAGTGCAGATTCTAAAACACAAGATGCTTTCAATATTGTGTATTTTAACAGAGGTGGAGCGCTACGTAAAGTATGTTGCAGTTTATTCAGCTACATTAGCCCAGCGAAATAATACTTTTATTTTCGTAGTAATCATACGAGGAAAAAAGTTGTACTATTACTACCACTAGCTGAAGAAATTGCTACTCACTTTACGTAGTGCTTCGCCTCTGTTAAAATCCACAATAATGAAAGCATCTTGTGTTTTAGAATTGGTTTTTACAAGGGCTGTCAAAATTATCGTGTTAACGAGCGGTAATTAATTTTTAAAATCCTGTTAAAATATTTGACGCAATTAACGCACAAATGCCCCGCTCAAACAGATTAAAATGACAGCAGTCAAAGGTGTACTTGTTTTTTTCGGAGTTTTGCCGCCCTCTGCTGGTGCTTGGGTGCGACATATTTTATAGGATTCAGCACCCATGAGCATTGTGTAAGTAATTATTGACATCAACAATGGCGGGCTACTAGTTTATTTTTTGATTGAAAATTTTACAAATTTTATTAAAACGAAAACATTAAGAGGGGTTTTAATATAAAATTTCTAAAACTTGTACTAACATTTATCTTTTAAAAACTACAAGTCTTTCTATCCATGGATCGCTTTAACAGAATGTTAATAATGTTAATACCATCTTGTTGATTTATTGTTATAATAAACAAATACAGTCCCTATGTACCGTATGTTGAATGTATATATCCATCTTGTCTTATCTTTCCAGTCCAACAATAATTTACAGAAAAATATGGCATATTTTATAGATGGTTTGAATTGCGATTAATTGCGCTCAATTACGATTAATTAATTTTTAAGCTGTAATTAATTCGATTAAAATTTTTAATCGTTTGACAGCCCTAGTTTTTACGAATAAGGAAAAAGGAAATCCTTCATATTTTGGCTCATGTATATTAAAACATTATCAATAGAATGATTTAGAGGGCTACCAACACTTCGTCGTAGCTCCCAGCTACGTAGCAGCTTTACGACGTAAGTGACGCAATAGCAAATTGGAATAATATTGTGCATTTCCTGAGTATATATTTTATAATCTGCTTCATAAATAAGGAAATCCTTTATCTTTTGGCTCATCTACATCAAATTATAGTCAATAGATGGTTTTATATTGATGCTTCGTCGTAGCTCCCAGCTAAGAAGGTACATGTACATAAAGTACATAGCGTTTTACCCCATGTAATAATATTTTTTTTTCTTGTAGTACTAGTACGACTTTAATCTCGTAGTCCTTTTTTTTTTTCTTTCTCCATTATTTGGCCCTGATCCTCCGTCGTATGAACGCAACAGAACACCTAACCATCGTAAAATAATTTTCAGCATTACATCGTTGACAAGAAAAACTATAAAATCGGGGATGACATTTTAAGTCAATTTTTGCCCAGCTTTATACAATCACCATACAACTCAGAAGAGTTTACTCCTTGCCTGCAATTTACAGCCCCTCCGAGTCTAAATAAAATGGACATCAATCGGCGTCAATTGCAGTGAATGCATGAAAGGCTACCCTAACTCAACTGCTGTTCTTCATCTTTTCAGGCTTCTTCATTCCATTGTGAGGCTGAAGCATCGGCAGAGAGTCCAGTGACGCAGCTTCAGCACAACCATCTTTACCCGTACATGGAGACCCCCAGCTGGGCAGGTAGGAGGACCCCCAACTGAAACCCACAAAGCTTCCTGCTGAGCTTTACAACTGCAAGGAATTCCTGTAGTGGGAAATCACAATCGTCACAAATCCCAATGTATCTCTCCATTTGCTGCAGTATTTTGTCGCGGCATCACACATTCCACGCCCGCGGTCTCGTAAAGTCTTCGCCTCGCCACCCCCACGTGCAGCCATATTGTGGCTAATGTGCGGAGAGCACCCGCGAGCGGTGCGGCGAGGCGAGGGAGCGACGCCGGCCTCGCCGGAGTCGTGGAGCAGGTGGCGGCGAGCTTCGACGGGCCTGAGGCCGCTTCCTCGGGAGCGGGTCAGAATGGCCGTTTTAAGGCAGTCTAATTATCTGTTATTGCCGGCGTAATGACGGAACGCCGCGGTGTGTAGCTGCTGGGTCGCAGTAAGATGACAATGCACAGATGTTTAGGAGTTGGACTTTTCAGGAGTTGTTTCTAGCAGTCAACTGTGGAGGTGAAATTTGTGAGTGGATTTTGGTGCCGGATAAATATAGGATATAGGTCTGTCACCTAATTTTGAGGATCTGCTGATATCTCAGCAACTCATTCAGTGTCATTGACTAGCATTGAATGATCATGGGTCAATCTTTCTGACAACCCAATAACTTAATTTATGAAAGCCGTTGGCACAGTAGGATGTTTGTTGATCTGGTTCCTTCCTTGTTATAGGTGGCAATTTAACAAAGTTACTATATGGGAAATATAAAAATAGCTAATTGTTAGAGCATCTCTAGTTTGTCTATCACCATCAGTGGGAGCCTAATTGTGAAACAAAAAAATACAGCCCAATGTTTGTCTTTTTAATTTGAGCAAAACTCACCGAACAAGATAACCATATGAAAGGGTTAGACAAGCAGCACAAAGCACAAGACAAGACCTTGATCAAGTGCATCCCCAGAGGAAAGAATCTTATTTAATAAAGTCAAAAGACAGAATTTCATTTTTCCGATTTATAATAGTGGAAAAAACATCAACGATAGTTTTCTAGATATAAAAAATATTTCCTGGAATTTGGCAGACTAGCAGGTCAATGACTGACACCTTCAAATGAACTCAAGCTTTAGACATTGGGAGCTCTAACCCAAAATGTGCACTGACCGCACAAAAATCCACCTTTCTACATTGGTCTTAATTGCCCCACTGTGGGACCAGCAAAGAAATCCTCAAAACTAAAATCTGTGGCCATTGTCTACCAGGGCGCCTCAGGAACTACAACCCCCTCCCCGAAAAAAATCGCAATTCGACTGCCACCACACACAAACACCCATGCTCTTTTCCGCCTCCGCAGAACCACAAAGATCCCGGACGAGCCCCCCAAAAGTTACGTTTACCCCTGGTGGTCAGAAGCCACAAGCGTAACATGAGATGGCAGGTGTGAATGGAGGAGGCAGTGACAATCAAAAGTGAAAATTTAAGATTTTATTTACCCCCCCCCCCCACCCGCCAAAAAACCACCCCAAAACTTTAGGCAATGGACAAAGACCACACAAACATGTACCTCAACTCCCTGAACTATGCAGCAAACACTAAATTAATAGTCCCAAAAATCCCTAACTAAAGCTAGCACCCAAAACAACCCCCAAACTAATCCCCAGGGTGACAGGAACTCGTAGTGCCCCAAAATTCATGGGTTGGTGTTGCTGCGCTATCTAGTAGTGATAGGTCCAGCGACACTAATGCGCCGGCGCGCGCGCTGAGCTCACGGAGCAACCCCTGCGTCGGTGCGCGTATCGCTACAAGGAAATCACGTGACCGATGCATGAACTCATTGAACTGTGTCGACACAGTCATGACGCGGCAAACTGCTTCAAAAGGAAGAACGTCTGTCAACGCGATGGAGCTGCTGAAACAATCCACATCTCACGGTTACTTCCTCGTTGTGTACATGCTGTGGAAATGGACGTAACACAGGGAAAATGGACTTGTCATCTTCCATTCAAAATACAATTTTAATTCGTGTGACTGTTACACGCGGGTCTGTCATTTGCGGTGCGTGGAAATATCCGTTGTGATGCCTTCAAGAAACCTTGAAGGCATTTAATCTGCTAGTATAGTGGTCAGAGCATTCGCCTTTCTTCCTCGTCACGTCGTACGCGCAGGTATGAGTCCTGGTCTGAACATGTTGAACCAATCGCTTCCCGCGGCTCTAACAACACTGGATATTTTATTAGCGTTATTTTTTTTGAAGGTGAAATGTCGCATTTGTACTTTCAACCTGTCATATACAAACAGTAGCCACCTCCTCAATCCTGAAGCATTATTGGGCCAAGCATGAAAATGATGTTTCTGATCATCCCAAAATAAACACAGGTATAGAGCCATTCCTTTACTTTCCCACAGTAGCTTTTTTGGGAATTTATTAGAAATCGGTAATTAAGCTATAATTTATTTATCGTCCCCTTCAATTTTTTTTTCTGATGGACTATGGTAGCACTTAGATGACGAAGTGGGGAGTCAAGGTGGCAATGCAACTGTAGATGAAATTGCAAAAGTGCAACGATGAATGGCTGAGCCGAACATGGCACACAATGCAGATTTTCTTCAATACTGGAGGAGCCAATGGACATACAGTATTATCCATACCTCTTTCAACTGGCTAAGAAATTCTTGTGCATGCTGGCATCGTTGGTTCCATGCGAGTGTGTGTTGTCCACAGCAGGTGAAATTGCTTGTTTAAAAAAAATAATGATTGCTAAAAAGGAACCAATTAAATTTTAAACATAAAAAAACTGTTTTTGAATAAAATTTTATCAGAACAAAAAGTCCACAAGCATCCTCATTCACCCATTCATTATTACTTACATTTTCACATTACAATATATGTTCACATAATATAAAGATATGGAATAATGCAATATGAATGCAAAGACTTAAATGATTTGATTTTTACTATGTCGTCAATTCGGTGTCAGTCTGTCAAGTGGGTTGCCTATAGGGATGTCCGGCAGGTGTCAGTATTCAATGACACAGTATCCACACTGTGTCAACACAGTGTGTCACTGTGTCGACACTAGTGATGCACGATAATACATTTTTCAACCGATATCGATAACCGATAATTTCCTGCCCCTTCCACCTGATAACCGATAACGTCACGCCGATAATTCTATTCAAATATGTATGTAAAATTTTAAAGTATACAAAGATCAAATGTTACTGTGCAAAAATGTAATTTGGTGCTATTTTTTTCCCACATCAAATGTGAACAAGTAGTAAATTCCAACATCTAATCAATGGCAATGACATTGTGTAATGGTACGCTTTTGGCAACAATTACTTAGAGAGTAAACAACCAAGTTGCACAAAAATGCCTTTAAAAGTAAGCCATTCCTAACATATATCACATTACTACACTGCAAAAACACTTCCTTAAAACTAGCAGAATTGGACAAAACTGTTGATTGCGCACATTTGGAGGCTAAATCAAGTATATAATTATCGGCTTGCATTATCGGTTGAATTTTGTTTTATCTGGATTATCTCTGTGATGTCATAATTGCCATTATCGGCCGATAATTATCGGTGAGCGATATTATCGTGCATCTCTAGTCGACACGCTTCATGAGGTCTCACGGACCCATCACTACTATCTAGTGAACTAATACAGATACCTATGTAAGGTGGGAGACACAGTGTATACAGTGCTGCTCGAAAGTTTGTGAACCCCACAGCGATGGTCAGATTTTTTGTAAAAAAAACTAAAATAACCTTATTAAATGTTAAGTTATACCCAAATCCACAATACTGACATTCCAAATAATGGACTGAAACAAAAGAAATAGTTATATTGTCATTCTTTATTTAACAAAAGTGGTTGATTTAAGAAAAACTCAGATATCATGTGTGCAAAAGTATGTGAACCCCTTCAGTTAATAGGATATTGCGCCTCCTTTTGCAGAGATTACCTCAACCAAACGGTTTCTGTAGTGACTAATCAGCCTCTCACATCTACTTTGGGGGATTTTTGCCCATTCTTCCTTGCAGAACGCAGTCAGTTGAGAGAGGTTTGATGGGCGTCTGGCATGAACTGCTCGCTTCAGGTCCCGCCACAGCATTTCAATGGGATTTAGGTCAGGACTTTGACTGGGCCAGTCCAGAACACGAATCTTCTTCTTTTTCAGCCATTCCTTGGTTGTATTGCTGGAATGCTTTGGATCATTATCATGTTGCATGATCCACCTTCTGCCAAGCTTTAACTTCAAAACAGATGGCGTCAGGTTATGTTCTAGGATTTGACAATATTCCTCAGAATTCATGATTCCCTGGACTATGTGGAGTTATCCAGGTCCTGAGGATGAAAAGCAAGCCCAGATCTTGACATTCCCACCTCCATGCTTCACTGTTGGGAGAAGGTTCTTTTGGTGGTATGCAGTGTTGACTTTTCGCCAGACATGGCGGTTTTGGTTGTGACCAAACAGTTCAATTTTGCACCTACATCAGTTGATGAAAACTCTTTTTAATTTAGTCTCGACAACACAACTGTTAAAAAAACAAAAAAAAACTACTGAATTGATTGATTAGGAAATCAGGTTGAAATAATAGAAAATTCCAAAATGTTGAGGGGGTTCACAAACTTTTGAGCAGCACTGTACCTGCAGGTGTATACCCAAAGTATACCCCTGTGCTATGCGCTCACCTAAAGGGAAAAAAAAAGGCAAAAAGATAGCATTAAAAATCAATGGCAGAAAGCAAACTTCAAAGTAACCTAAGTCAAGGTGTCAACACAACAAAATGGAGAGCTTCCACCACCTACCGTGAACAAAGCCAACAATTCAACTTATATAGCAGAAGGAAAGACAGATGATTAATTGATTGATGAAGTGGTTTCAGTTATGGAGGCCCTCTCTGATCACACATGAAGAAACTACAAAGGAAAGGAAAAATAACTGCAAAGGAAAAATACAGGTCAAGCACAACATAAACCAGAATAAAATAAAAGGAAAACAACATACCTGATCAAAAGCATAGGTGACACTATGTGAAGTTCAAAAGGTTTTTGGGACAATTGGCCCTAGCCCAATTCACCCTAAACGTAGACACAGGGGTATTGCGGATATTGCGATAACTACTGTAGATAGTAACTTTTGCTCTGTTTGGAAGTCATTTAATGTTGTGAATCAACCGTTAAAGTTGTTAAAATTGCTCCCATTATTGCATTAGTTCCCTTCTGTCTACTTTCGACATGTGAAAGTTTTAAAACTGTTTCATCATTTAAAGATAAATTCAAGTCAATATTTTGCAGGTATAGGAGTATTTTACATAAAAAGTTATTTAGGTTCGCTAGGAAGGTTCTCTACAACAGAGCCTTCCTGAGAAGTTTACTGCTTTAAGATGGCTGCTGTTTACTAATGCCGCCGTGTCTGTCATTTTGCATCTAGTTCTATATTCATGTGATATCTACCGTAGCATCACGTGGGCGTAATTTGTAGGCTATCGGGTATTATCGGAGCCACCTGGCATCGCGTTTGCGACTGTGTCACAACTCCCTTCCCTCCTCCCCACTCCCGCTGTGCCCTCTCGTCTCCGTGAGTCTGTGTCTTTTCTCGCGTCATTCAACCAACATAGTAATGCATAATGCATTGTAACGCACACCTTTACATCCTCAGTAACTATAACAGTGTTGCAAAGATGAGAAAAGTAATTAATTAGATTACTCAGTACTGCAAAAAATAACGCCGTTAGTAACGCCGTTATAGTCTAACGCCGTTATTAACAACACTGCTGGTCACGCATGAACTGCTATTGTAGTATGCACGGCTATTGGAAGAACGAGCTTTATTGAACCCAGGAAGTGAAGCAGGCTTTGTCTGAGTCTCAGACGGAGAATTGAAAAAGACCGTCAGCGATTGCACAGGTACAGAAACTTGAAAGATTGTGTGCCTATTTTCTTAGCTACTGGTAGGGGGGGATGATAAATGTCAACTTCAACCGATGCAAATTGCCACTCAATCACGTGTTCCGCACCTAAAATAATGATGATTGGTACCTTTGGAATGATCATGCGATTAAAAAAAACTTCTGCACCCTGACATTGTATATTTTTGCAACATGGGCATGCATATGCACACATAGGTAGGTATAGGCAATGAATTATTACAGCATGGCAACCGATGTATTTCAAGTCAGGCACAACAACAGACTGCGCATGTCTCACAGAACGGCTTTAGGAGCCTGTCACGAGCTTGCTGAGATATTCTTTAAAGGTGTTGTAGTCCATCACCTTCCCATCCCCCTTCCTCCCCAAGAAGACCTTGAGAGCCTTCCCAAACTCCTGAGCTGTCTTGTCTCTCTGTTTCCCATTTATATCTGTCTTTCTGATCTTGAAGAGTGGATCTGTCTTGGGAAGGAGCGTGCTTGTGTCTCTCGCGTACTGCATCTCTGTCTTCATCCTCTCCTGCTTCTCCTTCATGTTGTTAGCGGTCATGTCGGCCAGGAAGGTGTCCACCTCCTCTGCCGAAGTGAAGGGCCCACCGCTCTCCTTCAGCTTCTCCAGGGACTCCAGTTTCTTCCTTTCGTGTTGCAGTGAAGCCTCCCTCCTCTCATCAGACCCCTTCTGCATCCTCTCCTTCATGGAGCTCGTCCAGGTGAGCTCCAGCTCCCTCTTTGCCATGGCCGCTTCCCTATAGCCCCTAAAGCTGGGGGTTTGGTCTTCCCTCAGCTCCTTGCACCTTTGCAGAATCATCTGCCTGCTGACAGCCTGGAGGCTGTGGGTTTTGTGAAGCCTGTAGTCGACTTTACCACAAGCCCTCTCTGCCGCAAGGTTTGTCACAGGGGTTTCGTCGACGTTCGCAGCTTGCTCCTCCACTGGGTACTGAGCGGGGAACCGCTCATCATCGATGCTGTAGTCCCGCCGCTGCCTGGCCAGCACAGTTCTCATGTGCGGCAGCATCACACTGGCCAGCTTCGTCACTTCCTCCACATGCTCCCTGGCCACCTTCGTGACGGCCTCCACAACCTCCTCTTTGTAGCTTAGCTTCACGCCCTCCAACAGATCATCCTCCACCCCATCAAACACCGGCTTGTTGAAGGAGTAGAAGTCTTCAGGCACCTCCTTGACGTCCATACTTCTGTACAGGCTGGTGTAGAAGAGCTTGAGTTTGCTGTGGGTGGCCCTGGGGCTGATGGTGTGGGCGAAGAACGGTTCCACCAGGTGTACACCGAGGCAGGCGAACACTGCTAGCACCGGCTTCAGGTAGGTGAGTCCCATCACCTCTCTCACCAGACAGGCAAGGCGGTTGTTGATGCTGGGGTTTAGGGCGAGAAACTCGCACAGGTGGGGCCAGTGGTAAAGCAGCACTGCAGCAGCCCTGGAGAGGCAGCCGAACCTGCTGTCTTTGTAGCTGAATAGGACAGCCTTGGCGCCCCTCTCCTCCAAGAACATCATGAACTCCTTGTTCTTGTTCCAGGGCTTGGCACTGTACTCTGGGGCCACCAACTTCAAGCACATGTCAAGGGCCTGCCCTGCTACGCTGCTGTTCTTGCTGTCCAGATCAACCATGAAGCTCTGGATCACCTTGTCAACGCCCATTTCTGCCTCCAGCACCCTCATGACCTTATTCATGGCTGAGGCCATTCCCAGGGTGGTGTGGCTGCTGCAGAAGAGCTGCCCTGCCGGCCTTTCCAGGTCGTACATCTCCTGCAGCACCGAAACCCTGGTTGACATCATTGTATTGAGTGTGGACATAAGCATTATTGTGGTATATGCAGCATAAACTTCAGTTGCAGGGTGCAGAAGTTTTTTTTAATAGTAGAACCCATTCTTTGGTGTGATTCTGTCCCATTTTTGATGTAGTTTTGCTGTGTAAGTGGTGGTTTGCATATTCTAAAATTTCTGTTTTTGCGCCAATTACCATCCCCCCCTACTACTGGCTTCTTTTATGTCACGTTTGTCACACAATGGCTACACTCGCAAGGGGCATCTTTTTCTGTGTCTAAAAAATCATTTCTCTTTTATTAAATTTATAATTTTGTGATTTGCATTTTTACATTTGTTCACATTTCACATCTGTGTTGTTTTTGGCAGCCATTTTAATTTTCGTCTTAGTCTTTTTAATGAAATTACTTATTAGTGTAAGTCATATTTTAGTCATTTCAAAATCGTCTTCGTCTAGTTTTACTCGACAGTTCTCAATTTTTTTTAGTTTATTAACTTCAAAAGTTTTAGTCTAGGAATAAGTAAACAAATAAAAGGTTTCCAACAATTTCGAATGAACATGACAAATAAGCACATAACTGTAGAGCAGGGGTCCCCATCCTATTCCACAAAGGCCCACTGTGGGTGCAGGATTTCATTCCTACCAAACAAGATGACGACACTTTTTCCCCAATCTGGTGTTTTACAAGTGCAATCAGTTGACTGCAGTCAGGTGTGTCTTGTTTTAGCAGAAGCCTCATTGGTTCAACTGTCTCTGCTGGATCGGCTGTAACAAAATCCAGGACCCACAGTGGGCCTTGAGGACTGGGTTGGAGACCCCTGCTCTAGAGTCTACAAGGACATCAACATTTTCATGATAATAATACACACGCTGCAGGAAAACCGCACATTATTTGCAATTACCGCCTAAAACTATATTTTAAATGTTTTCCAAGAGTTTGAGAAGACACTAGTGTTGTATCGGTCGCGAACGATTCGTTCTTTTTGAACGAATTGTTTGGGTGAACGAGACCGAACTAATCACCATCTGCACTGATTCGTTCTATGAAGTTGGTGGCGCTTGTTCGCTGCGTGGGAGGGCGTTGAGCAAGCGGCAGCGTCTTCTGACATCGCACACGAACAATCAGACGCCAGCCTCATCGCGGGCAGGGGAGGGAGCGGAAACAGAATCAAGGCGTCTGTCACTCATTTCCACGTGTGGCCAATAAGCAGCCAGCGTGCAGGCAGGGGGGAAAGACTGAGTTTTGTCACTTCCCGTTCAGTGATTCGGTCCTCCGGTTCCTGACCTAGCTTGCTGCTGACTTGACTTTCCAGTAATGACTATGCGGTGAACGAGTCATAAAATGAAAGGAAATGACTTTGTCACATATTTGTTAACGTGGAGCCTATCAAATGCTGCTCAAACAGACAAAAACACCACACAAATCTAGCGAGCATGGTTTAGTGTTCTACTTTTCTCAACAGACTCGGGACTGTACCTATGACGATATACTATCAAATTTACAGTAATTTAAAACACGCGTAGCTACGAGGCAAGCAAAAGCTGAGCTGTGGTCGCGTGACGGCAGTGAAGCGGGCAGAGAACTGTCACTATATGGAGGCTTCATGGCAGCGATATTTACCTCATATGTGCACAGAAAAAAAATATTTAGTATGATCACCATAATACTGATTTGCAATGAAACTGTATATACATGTCAATTTTTTCCGAGTGTTTTATTTTTTTTCCCGTGTCAGAGGGTGTCGGTTGGTTTGACAAATTATGTCAATCCGTCCATCATGTGCTACTCAAGCGCCCAAAAACAAAGCGCGCGGACACGGGAGATGTCGCAATATGTCTACATTTTTTTTTTAACAGACTAATGAGAGTAGAAAGGCGACATCATAAAGAGCAAACAATTATTTCTCGTCGGCATTTGACGATCTGAGATGCGGGGACGACAGGGGAGCTGACCGGATTATTTTATTAATTAATACCAGTGCAAAAATTCAATACGATCATCTTAATAATAAAAAACAAAAATACAACAGAGGGAGGGTAAATATGATGTGTTGGTCGTTCCATATTTAGAAATTAAACTTTCGATTTATTTTTATTTTCGTGACAGCAAGCATGCCGCGTTGGCTGGCAGCAGCAGCATTGTATATGTGAGCAAGATCATGCTAAAGAAAGTCCGTGCGCCCCCGACCCAAAACCCCCACTTCCCCCTCAAAAGGAAAATGTTTAACCGTGTCCTACATCGAAATGCAAGCACGAGCCATGACTTTGAGCCCATAGAACTAGGACAGACGACGCGGAAGTTCTCCCTCGCTTTTGCAGCAGCGGGAGGGAGACGAGGCTGTCTGTGAAAGCAGAATGATATTGCCTGTCACTCATTTCTGAAACTACGACGAGTGGTCAATGTGCAAGAGAGGGAGGGACCAAGCAATGTCACTTCCCGTTCAGTTATACTGCGAAGCGGTCTTTGGTGATTCGTTCGGCAACGTCACTTCCCGTTCACTAACCGAACGATTCATTTGGGCGGGGAGGGAGATGAAGGGGGCAAACGATTCGTTGAACGATTCGTTTGAACAAATCTTTTTACTGAACGAACCGGAATGGATTCGTTTACTCAAGTGAATGACAGATCCCGTCACTGGAAGACACTGAGTCACCGCGCTAAATGCTAATGCTAACATGAATTCTATGCTAATGCTACAAGTTAGTTTAGTGTGTGATGATCACTCACCACAGACCTTTAAAGGCTAAAGCCACATGGAATATCTAGCCAAGATAAGAAAGCAAAACTTACCAAGCAGCACCTGACACATATGTTTCACGTAAGGAGCCTGGAATGGGCACAGTCTTACTCACCAGCTGGTGAGTAAGCATGTGTGTGGGGCGGGGGGAGGCGCAGCATGTCACAAGTGATACGACCAAACACTGCTAAATGCGTGCTAACTACACATACATTAAGACAATATTAGACTTTGTGGATTTATGACAAACTATGGTGAATTTTTATCTCGTTCTTGTGTCGTCAGATGACAACTGGCATCCATCTCGATATGTTTTAGTCTCCCAAGACACGTATTCAGCACGTCATCGCAATGTAATCGTCATGAAAAAATTGTTCGTTGACAAAATATTTTTGTTATCATCATTTATGAAAACAACACTGTTTAACATGAAGCTCATTTATACTACAAGTCTTATCTTTTCCTTTAAATCAAGTAATGAAATATGCTAATCCTTTTTTTGTACATCAGTTGTACAGCATAAAATAAGCTTGGAAAAGAATTATGTTAGTATGTTCTGTCTTATGTACTTGAAATTTGCCCCACCAGGCAAAATGATCTTAAAAACGTCTGTTAAAGCCTTCAAAAAATTTCAAGTTTCAAACAACCAATCCATCAAATTAGAGTGAATAGAAAGTTTTTTTCTGGGCACTGATTGGAAGTCATCACATTAATTTTCAGTAGTGCTGCAACAATTAATCGATTAACTCGAGTATTCGATTAGAAAAAAATATTCGAATTAAATTTTTTGCTTCGAGTATTCGTTTAATTAAAGTGGCGTTGTAATGGTTTGTTTTGAAAGTGTTTGCATTTAGTTTTATTGATGAGGGTGGATACACTGCCCTCTGGTCTGCCTCTTTTCACATGGCTGAATCCAACTGCTCCCTGTTAAGACCAATGTAAGCTAAGTTTTTATTTGAGCTAATGTTTTTTAATATATTCTTAATTTAGTTTATAGGTATATTTAGCCGGTTTTTGTGGGAATATGTGTCCGAACCATTTCTTAAGAGCATTGTTAAAAAAAAAAAAACAAAAAAAAAAACTAGCATTTAAGCTAGCGGACTTTTTCTGTGTAAGTTAGCCAATTGTTCTTTTGTTGCACATACATCCTCATTTAAAAATATATATATATTATTGTTTGAGGCTCAGCTCAGGTATTTTAAATGTTCATGTTCCTTATCCGATTACTCGATTAATCGAACTAACTAGTCCATCAATTAATCGACTACTAAAATATTCGATAGCTGCAGCCCCAATTTTCAGTGACGCCTCACAAAAAGATTAACAAATTGTTTAATACTTTTAATAAGAATATTTTTGCTTCAGTTAACTCATTGCCTGCCATTGAGAGTGATAGATATCCAATCCACTTTGATTAGGATGGGCTGGCAGCGATCAAATGATTGGCTGTCCATCACAGTCATTGGCAGCCAATGATTTATTGAGAGTCCGCACATTCCCGCATCCTCATATTTTCCCTGATGTAGCATGTCGACAATCTTCCCCAACGGACGTCTATGAGCGCCTGCGCCTTTAAGGGAGGCGAAGGAGCGAGGCGGACGACGGGTCGCCCGCTCGCTCGCCGGCCGCCCGCGCCGGCGGGAAAGTGCTGACGGCATGTGTTTGCTTGGGAGCGCGCCCATTAGAGGGAGCCATAAATCCTGGGCTCTCCGGGCCGGGCTGTGTCAGCAGTCCGCTAGAATGAATTGATTTTAAACGCCGGCGAGAAGAAAGAAAGCGAGAGAGAGAGCCAGCCGGCCGCTATTTAATTGTCTGGCTCTCCTTGCCGGAAGCACGCCGGCGACAACGCTGCACTCCAACGTGTCACCGACATGGCGGTCGCCCCTGGGCGACCCCTCGCCTTTGATTTAACGTCCAAAATATCAAAGACCGTGCAGTCTTTGCTCTCAAATACAGACATAGCTTGGAGGAGCACCATTCATTATGTGACTACTTCAGATATCAAGTATCTGTTGTATATACAGTAGTTACAGTTCAATGGGAGCGGCCGCTGTAGAGAGTCCTCAGGTAAAACACTCAACCCTAAATTGCCTCTGGGTCAGCATCATAAATGAGAAAAAGTTCACAATTGTCTTAAAGGTTTAACAAAGAATAGATAAAGTAGATACATGATTTTTCGTCATTTAGTTTGGTGATTGTTAACTTTTTGCCAGACATTGGGTACACTCAAGACTAGTGTTGTGCTGAAGACCAAGATTTGACCGCAACTCACCAAGCAAGACAAGAAAAAGATTGTTCAGACCAAGACTGAGACAAGCCAAAACAGAGTCTGGAACTTTTATTTGTCATTTTTTAAAAAATTTATTAGGTTGCATAATCTAATAAGCTACTAGAATATATTTGTTGTTTTACCAAGTACTTCCCCTTGAAATAAAGTCATTGGTTGCCATTAAAGGCCAAATTATACTGGACGTGTGTGCGGTACGGATCCGCTAAGCTCCGTGTTGACTGTGTGCTCCGCAGTACGTCCAAAATAGGACTAAACATACCGGCTGCGCACAACTGCTGTCCGGCAGCTTTGTCTCGCCGTGAGCTCTCGCGTGATAATGTGGCATTAAAAACAACGGCAAACACATGGAGTCTGTGCTCAACACAGAAGCTGAGAGAGGGAGGTGGACTTGATTTGACTGAACATATTTTTCAAAAAATTATTTGCTTTTACCATGGGTTTGTGACACCCCGACCACGTCAACAACCTGTTCTCTACTATTTAATTACTGTTTTAAATTACATTACTTGGATAACTCACCATCCATCCTCATTGCTTCTGCTATGGCGTTCCATGCAGATTCCTTTTTAAAGTCGGCCTTATAAAAAGAATCTGCTGTTTCGTAATCACTTTGTGACTTTCCATCTCCATAATCAGAGGTGGGTAGTAACGCGTTACATGTACTTTGTTACATTTACTTGAGTAACTTTTTGAGAAAAATGTAATTCTAAAATTTGTTTTACCAAGCCATACTTTTTAATTTTACTTGAGTAGATTTGTAAAGAAAAAACACAACTCTTCCTCTGCTACTTTGGGCCACACAAGATTCGCTACATTTTTCCTCTTTAGAACTGAGTTATGCTTCTGGGTTGCGGTGACGGCAAGGTAACTACGGCGTCAATGAGCATTCGATAGTTCTGCGGCAGGGGAACGTGTTGCTCTTCAATGGCGTACCGCACGCAGGCTATTTTTAGACCGTGATGTCGCATCGTAAAGCGGAAGTGGGACATTATAGACCCGCCCTCGCATAGACCCAACGTAATTAGTGCTACTTTTCTCCGGTAATCTTTCAAAAACGAACATGACGATCAAGCATTGCTTTTTTGGAACTTGTATAAACGACTCTAGACATTATGACACATGAGGATGTTTTCTTCATACGTCGCCGGAAATCAAAAACACGGGAGGAAAAAATGTGAAGACCGAATCAACTTGCGCGAACTTTAACACCAGCTCGGTGAATCCATTCACGTTTCATATGCAGTAAACATTATATTGGGTTTGCATGGTCTTTCAGAGGACAAAGAGGTAAGACATTTTTATATTTTTAACTTATTTTTTTAGCGTAACGTTGTGCCGTACTGCTTCTGTCTGACAATGAATGACCTGAAAAGAATTACAATGGTATCTGACTGCCACTGTTACCGTTTCCGTTATATATGTATATAAACAACTTTAGTAAGGTGGAAGTGTAAATAAATTATAGGATTAAGATGTGTTATCAATGGAAAAATTAAAAGTGTTCGTTGGCTGTCACTGAGTAGCATTTGCGATCGCTTCACAAAGCTAAGTAAATTACCTCCAAGAACGGTAAGAGACGTAGGACAACCAGAGGATATATAAGAAAGACAGGGCTGATGGTAAAGGATAGCTTGTTGAAACAGGAGAATGTCATTGTCAGTTGCGTCGATAAAAAAAGCTAAAGCTATGCTTAGGTCGGCTCGTTTTTTTTTCGTCTTTTTCAGCCTTCGACACTAAAGCCATCTCTTTAACTGAACATTTTTATGTTCTTCCACATCTTTGCCAGTCAATTTGGCACCAGGCACATAATTTTCGGAGAGAATTGGTAGGTTTAACTCTGTAAACATCTCCTTCGTACACGATTTCCATTCATTTCCTATTAGGGACAAACGGTGGCTTGTCCCTACTTAGCAACAGTAGCTAATGTCATGAATATTAATGAGCGGAAGTGACGTGTTGCTTGCGGTACGCCATTCACCGCCAAGCCACTAGAGGGGTGTGGCGTTGTGTTTGTAGGGTTTTGGGGCACTCTTGTTGGCTTCCTCTAGTTTTCTAACGGTTACACAACAATGCCAACGGATAATGCCAATGGAGACGGAATGCTTGAATGTGGATCTTCAGTTCATCAACACTGAGCAACAAATGTTGAGGTGCAGACAACGCAGACGACGGTTTTGGAGGTGGTCTGTCTGACTGTTGATGCCGCACATAGACTTCTAGCCTCGAGTGGAAGCCGGCAAGCTGTGACGGTGAGCTTCAAACTGGCGTAGAGCACGGTGTCCAGCGTTTTGTCTGAGGTCTGCAAAGAATTGTTGACAGTCCTCCAGCCCGATTTTTTTGCCATGTCCTACAAACAGCCAGTGGGAAGCCATAGCAGATTTCTGGCAGCTATGAAACTTCCCAAACTGCGTTGGAAGCCTTAATGGTAAACACGTTATCATAAAAGCACCGAGGCACTCTCAATCACTGATGATGTATCAAGCATCAAAACGACTCTTTTGACACCAAACCTGTGCTTTATTCTTGATATAATTGAAATGTTACATATAAATACATTAGGTCACAGGCTCACAGCAAACATATGTTCACAATAAATGATGAAGTGCTCCAACCAAAAATAAGACAACGTGATAAAAATCTGTTTTTGGCCGACTGAGTCACCGCTTGGTGTGGCCATTTGCTTCCGAACACACAGATACTTGTCTCGGTGGTTCTTCCATTCTTTTTATGTAATCGCTGGCGGACCCCCAGCCCCGTATTTTCAGCAATGTCCTCCCACGAATTCCTTGCCATTTGGCAATCTTTATTATGTCTTGACAAGACATTGTAGAAGTTGTCGTAATTGCTCTTTGTTGATACTTTCGTCGGCGTTTGAAAATGACGGTGATTTCGTGCTGAACCATGCCATATCACCATGCATTGACGCTGCACAAGTCAAGATTTTCTTGAAATGGACGACAGGCTATGGCGGAGGGTCGTAAATCGGGTCTGCCTTGACGGCGCAGGACTGCCGCAGAAGCATAACTCGGCCTTTATTATAAATTTTAGATTTTTTTTTTTTGTTTTTTTTGCTAGTGATGCTATTGCCAAGAGTAGCGCTAATAATTTCACCAATGAGACGTCGCAACAATAATCACATGACTCCATTACACCACTCAGATGCAAGCTTGCCGTTCTATGATCACGCAAGCCTGTTCAATCACCTGTCTTTAAAGCACCGTAGCAAATGAAGTATTTGACATAGAGTGCTGCCCTCAACATGAATTGAAAGCGCGGATTTAAAACTCTCTCCCAATTTTTATTTGGCACCGATTGACTACGGAAAACTGGAGATATGATCCTTTTTATTTCAAAATAGTAACTATCACTACTCTAGGAACTAGGAGCTATTTTCTCCACTAGAGGGCAGAGCCCTCATGCTTTTTGGACGAATACTGCTTCATTACTGTTTTTTTCCCCCCTCTTTAATGATTTTTTTTCCCTTTGGCTTAATGTGGTTATGTAATAACCAAGTCATAGGTTATCGTACAGTATCATTATAACAACAGTTTATATAGATAACTTTATGCTGAGAGAGAAAAAAATATAATTAAAAAAAAAAAATCTAACAAAATGAGCAGTTACTCAAAATGTTACTCATTACTTAAATATTCTTTTCACTAGATACTTTTTTTTACTTGTACTTGAGTACATTTTTCGGATGACTCCTTTTACTTGAGTAATATTGTTTTGAAGTAACGCTACGCGTACTTGAGTAAAATTTTTGGCTGCTTTACCCACCTCTCTCCATAATGAATCATTCATTCTCCATGTTCGCTGGTGTTTAAACCGTGAATAAGCACCTGGCCTGTTGAATCCAGGCCTGGCTCCGCCCAAATGGATCGGGCGGCTCTGGCACGTCAAGGCTTGTCCACAGTCAATCTGTAGCGCATATGCAGCCGGTATAATGTGAACAAAAAGATAGAATGGAAACGGATTGGCTCCGCAGCTATATCTTGGCGGATCCGTACCGCACACGCAACAGGTATAATTTGGCCTTAAAGCGGAAGTTGAGGATTTTTGACGTTAAGCTTAATCTTCGAGTTAGCAGGGGTTTAGTTAGTTGGTGGAGTTGATTTCAACAAATTCCGTTTTGGTTGGAAGTGTTTTGTATATTCAGGACTTCAGAGTGGCTAAGCTAGCGTGAGTCAATGGCACCATTTGTCATGTGTTTGTTTTCAGTTGTTCTTTATGACATGTTTGCATTCTCAGTTCTTTATGATGCATGTATTCTCAAATATTTATGATGCATTAAGGAGTATGCGGTCTGTATTTAAGGACGCTCGTGCGTCTCAGCTTTGTCGGACGGTGTGTGCCCTCATCTTCATGCATCTCTGGTTGTATCCTACTTTGATTAGTTTCGGTTTTTGTGCTCTGTTTTCTATTGGACTTTGTTAAATTCGTGTACTGTTTGGCATGCTTCTTTTATTTTTTTTATTAAATACAAACTTATTTGCCATTTCTGTTCTCTGAGTCTGTGATTGAGATCCACCTAAACGGCTTGCGGTTCATCACACCATTATAGCATGCCAATAAAAAATGATACAGATCTACGAACGGATCCAACATACTCAAATTCAAAACACAGATCTTTGTTTCAAAACACCCATGCGGCCGAAACAATGTCACACCAAACTGCCTTAATTCACTTTATTCTGCAGGACTATTTTTTTAGATGCATGATACGACCCCAATAAAAAGGAGTGCTTCGGTCACTCGTTCTCACGCTGCATTCGAGGAAGGTAGGAAGTCGGACTTATCCGGCTTGGAGGATACCTGTTGCGACCTTAAAGCATTCCGAGCGAATGTAAACAGCAAAGATGGCTGATCGCCACAATTTGTTTTTTTATTTTGGCCATCAAAAGACATTTTGACCTCCTGCAAACCTGACTTCTCATCAGCGATCAAATAGTGGAGGCGTACTAATGAGATTTTTCCAGATCAGAGGTTGGAAAGTCTGACTTCCCACCTTCCTCAAATACCGCATCAGTCTGCTGAGTTAACTGACGGCCATACAGAAGAAATGGGCAAAGGAAGAGGGCCGAGCTTCATTTAGTAATAGCCGAAGATGGCACACGCTCATGTCGGATTTAAGCTTGGATTTACTGACGATTAGATTTAACTACGAAAGTTGTACCGCATACAAACAGGAAGGATTGTCTTAGGAGTTATTTGTTCGAGGAGTCAAGGTAAATATATTTTTCGTACCATGCATGAGTGATTGTAGCATTTATTCGAGACTGTTTTACGTCCATATCTATGAAGAATTCAGGGATTTAAGCATTTATTCACATGAATTTTTGCCAGAAAAGCTATATCAGGCGACTGCTAGCCTCATTCGCTAACATAGTAGCATGGTACTTCGTCAGTATACGTAAAATAAACCCTAACTGTACGGTTTCTTTGCTTTTAACCAAGAATCGAGACTCTTTTACATCCATAACTATGAAGAATTCAGGGATTTAAGCATTTATTCACAAGAATTTTTGCCATAAAAGCTCCTTTTACGCCAGGTGGCCGCTAGCCTCATTCGCTAACATAGTAGCATGCTACTTCGTCAGTATACGCAAAATAAATGCTAACTGTACGGTTTCTCTACTTTTAACCAAGAATCGCGGCTGTTTTACATCCATATCTATGAACAATTCGGGGAGTTACACATTTATTCGCAAGAATTTTCGTCAGAAAAGCTCCTTTTATGCCAGGCGGCCGCTAGCCTCATTCGCTAACAGTATATAGTGTATAATGATAATAAAGGGATAGTCTATTCTATAATAAGTTGTTATTGTATATAGAATTTATTAATGATCATATTATTCATGATTGATTCTGCATGTTTTCCTCGAGTATGAAGTTTCTGATGTTAAATTGAGTGATTTATTAGCTGTTGAAAACTAAATAAAAAAAATAAGTTGCTATTTTGGTCAAACACTTATATGATATGTTAAATATTGCTATTGATCCTGAAAAAATAGGTGATTATCTCTGAATTTGGTGATTTTTTTTGCATCTAGTGTGAAATCTCAGAATTTTATAGCCATTTTTAGTTGTGTTATATACGTACTTATATTAACTTTGCAAGCGAAACAGAATTTGTTGAAATCAACTCCATTTACTAACTAAACCCCTGCTAACTGGAAGATTAAGCCTTATGTCAAAAATCCTGAACTTCCGCTTTAACTGTGATAGACATTAATTTGAATTGCTAAGCTTGGCAGTCACTGATCATGTTTAAATGGTAGCCAATGAGTTCAAATTCACAACAGAGCCACCCAATAAAAAATAGGAGAAAAAGAACTTTTCCCTTGTTCTTTAATCATTAAATAAAAGAAAGAAAAACTGTTAATATTCTGATTTCTAAAGTACTCGATAAAAGCATTTGATTTTGATTTGAAAAATAATCATAAAGTTACAGTACATAGCTCCAGAGGTTGCGCTAGACTTTTTCGTTGTCTGTCATTTTGACTGACAGGATCATAAAAATCCGGTCATAATCTATTTTTACCCGTCACTTAAATTTTAAAAATGATGATAATGACATTGTGGTGACCCTTTGTTTGGCATAATTCACCTTCCGTACTTGTGTGTCCATTTGGCCGAGCGCGTTACCGGCTACGACAGTCACGTTACAGAGACACTTAAGAGCCGCGCGCGGTCCCCTCACTATCCACTCACTCTCGCTATATGATTGGCCAAAGAGTCGAAATGCTCTCCTGTGAAATGCCTGTTTAAAAATGTTCCCGTTGTTACTTCTTGCGTTCGCTTATAAATGCCCATTTAAAAAGGAAAAGCGATGGATGATACTACACACAGAGCGTATTATTAACAAATGTTAAAGTTGTATAATTATATAGCGAGAATAAGGAACGTCACTGACAAGCGCAGGCCCCCGCGAGTGGATAGTGAGGGGTCTAGGATAGTGCACCTACAGCTAACAAGACTCTTAACATTGCATACCGCTTCAACATATTCAATAGTATTTAGTTTTCATTCATTTTAAGCTTGTTCGGACAGAATATTAATTTAACAGAGAATCCACACCGTGCCATCACACATCAAGCAGATGAATATGTAACTTTTTCTCCGCAGTGACAAGAACAGCTGACTGTGGCCCCAGTAGTTAGGTAGCCTACCATATGTAGCATATGGAACAATGAAATTAACAGTTCACCTGCTGTGGCCTGAACGTAGTCTCACACTTTCCTCCTGGTGCGCATGGACTTGAATTGCGTGCCCGCTTGTGCAGTCCATGTTTTTTCACCTCTTTTATCAACACCATCGTCGTTTTGGGGCTTTTTGAAGAAACTTCGGACACTCAGTAGCCTTGACATTTTTCAGAGTAAGGCCAACGACGTCATGCATCAAGAGAGACAATAGCTAATTAATATGCTCACTCGCCACCCTGTGGTCTGGGGTGTGAATGGCAACCGGTCAAAATGACGGATGGACTTCAGTTTTTTCCGTCACCGTTTTAAAAAATCGGTCAACGACGGAAAATATTCGATTAACGCGACCCCTGCATAGCTCCTTAATTTTCCTTATCCAACTTTACTCTGTTCATACTTTTTGGTTCTAATTCACATTTCCAGCTAAGGTTTTTTTTTTTTATAACACTTAACAACCTGTGATTTTAAATATGAGCTGATGAGTCAACTCTTCACAAAAATAATTGGTAATTAATTGACTAATTCATAAACTATGAAAATAGTTTACGACAGCCCTAGTCCCAGCAATCACTTTTTCATTTCGTCATTCCGCTTGTTACTTTCAGCCCTAATGAAGTTTTGCACACTACTGTACATGCCTTTATGCATGATTTTGCCACCTTCATCTTAGAACCGTTGAACAAAATAACGACAATGGAGTCCCTTGACGCCTCCCGCCGTGGCGTTTTTTTTCAACGGTGCGGCGTCCTCTCCGGCTCATTACGCCGTTTAAAGAGGCGTCGCTTTCCAATCACCCGCCACGCTTCGGCCAACGGGGATCATACATCAACTTGAACGGTGGCCCCTCCCTCTCCCACGCTCACTTTTTTAAGGGTGGCACCGTTAATAATATCTGCGAGTGCAAAACACTCATGACAAGTTTGCATCGGCCATGACATAATTGGCTAGTGCTCGCGGGGGTGAGGCGCCTCAAGTCACGTGTAATAAACGGGGTTCAGCTTGTTCTGGGAACACCTCGACGAGCGAGTAATGACTCTTTCTTTGAACCTTTTCTTTCTCCAATCACACTTGATGGATTGAGTGGAAGGAGGCGATCATCTGGCGCTTAGCGGGCTCACTGAGCATACTTTTCCACCCCACCCGCGCACCCTCGCACACCCCATCACTGATTAATGATATCTGCTCTGAGTCACCAAAAGCGGAAATTAAGTATTTCTCTTTAAATGTAACATTTGTCTCCTTTGCCGCTGTTGAGGAAGGCATTTGTCAAAATCCTCCGGCTTTGGGCGCGCGCTGGATTTCCTCCGGGAGCGCGGCGGGAATTACTCCCTACTTTGCCATTAATGGTATTCTGTGTTCCCCTTTTATGCCTTGAATCCGCTTGCTGCCCTTTCACCCGCACTGCGTACTCAGAATAATCAAATAGGAGAAATGGGAAGGGGGGGGGGGTTCAAAAAAGGAGCAGGGCTGGCTGACGACTCAGTTCTGGTACGGGAACCTTGGGGCCAAAGGGCACTTTCGTACCTATATTTGGTGAATGCAAGAAATGTTTGTTAAATCGATACTTTACTTTTATTATATAATACCTTTGCATATTTCTAATAAAAAGTTTGACTTATTTTTTCAAAAATCTTGAATAATGCCATTATCCCATTTAGGCCTGGGCTGCGCCTATTTTGTCCGATTTTGCATGCCCTTGATGTTGCCTTTATATTACCGTACTTTTCAGACTACAAGTCGCACCTGAGTATAAGTCGCACCAGCCATAAAATGCCCAACGAAGAGAAAAAATAACATACATAAGTCGTACCGGAGTATAAGTCACATTTTGGGGGACATTTACTTGATAAAATCCAACACATAGAACAGATCTGACATCTTGAAAGGCAATTTGATATAAAAATACAATAGAGAACAACATGCTGAATAAGTGTACAGTGCATGAACAACGAAATGCGAATATACTGTCCTCACCAGGATGCTACGGCTCGGTCCTGGCTATACAGCGAGCTAAACTCCCACATGACGATGCTTTACGTCCGTATAATTTTGCGGAATCAATTTCGTCCTCAATACCAAACAGGTTCGCATCAACGTAAATGATAATTACCGTAATTTCCCGAATATAAGGCGCACCCGTGTATAATGCGCACCCCACATTTACTTGTAAAATCTAGGGAAAATTATTGTACCCGTTTATAATGCGCACCCTAATTTTGGCACCAATAAATAGAAGAATACAAGAAAACAGAGCTCGTGTACAGATACAGAAATGTCATTTCACTGACTGGTGAAACACAGCACAAGCATAGCACATTGGTAGTTCAAAACATTACCATAAACTGACATTATAAAATGAAAGTGAGAACGTAACTCTGAAATCTGTGAGAGCTCATCGCTGTCAACACGACGGTAACAATAGGAACTATTGTTATTTGGGTTTGAGTTTCCCGAGGGACAGATATGGTTGACGGACACACACAGGAAGTCTGTTGTTACGTTTGTTATGGTCTAAGTGGCGGAGCTCCAATAAACTTTGCCTCAAATGAGTTCCAGAAACAAAATTCTGTGCTTTATGAAGAGTGAAAAAAGCAGAATTTAACACGGACGAAATCATTCGGCCGATTCGAGTGAAGTATTACCGAAATAAAATGGTCACGTCACTTACCTTAATGGTCGGCAACGGGTCGCCGCGTACATTTCTTCAACACAACGTGGCCGTGTCAATAAAAAAAATCTGTTCATATATATATATATATTTCTGTCTCCCATCCATGTACCCGTTTATAATGCGCACCATGATTTTACATTTGCGTTATGTTCGGGAAATTACGGTAGGTGCTGTTACAGCAATGACACAAACGGTTATGCGTTTGCTAGCACTAGCACATCGTTCAAACAACCACACAACTGGCTTTAAGTGTCTGATCGCGGGTGGAAAACACACAACAACAACAGAAAAGATGATACACAGAGGCGATGCCTCTGTCGAGATATTTTACAAGCATAAACAATGAACGTAGGTTCACAGCCGTGTTTCTCTCTCGCTAACTCGCTCACTCACTCAAGCTGCGTAGCTGTTCGTCCTCTTCTGGCGTGTGAGCAGTCTTCTTCACGTAAACAAGTGCGAGTGCGCCCTCACGTGGGCGTGGAAGCGCCACAAACTAAAAGCATGCATTTCAATATAAAAAAGTCAATAATACCATTGAACACACATTGCCAAAGGCAGAACGCGAACGTGGCCATAGCTATTAGGAGTTATTCAGATAACTATAGCATAAAGAACATGCTAGCAAGTTTAACAAACCATCAGTGTCACTCCAAAACACCAAAATAACATGTGAAATGAGATCATAATGTGATAATGTAATTTCACACATAAGTCGCTCCTGAGTATAAGTCGCACCCCCAGCCAAACTATGAAAAAAAAAAATGCGACTTATAGTCCAAAAAATATGGTACAAAGAAAAAAAATGTTCACAATGGCCTCTTTGGGTCCCTTTCTTCAGGACACCATTATCTCACCTACCTCATCCTTGAAACCTAAGAAATAGAGAGGGTTCGGGCCGAGTGCGCACCTGTGCACATCCCCTCAGCAGCAGAGATGTTTTACCAAACTCTTTTCTAACCCGCTTCAGACTTTCCACTAGCTGGTTTTACTATTCTGGTGCTGATTTGATCGGCCAACCGCTTGTAGCTTTATGTTCGTGTTCGTACAAGCATCTGTGCCATGCACGGGCTGCAGTTACACTTCAGGCCAGAGGTGGCAGTCACTCGTAAAAAAGTGACAAACACCGTAAAGTCCCTTTTACATAGACCCCAATCACCAACGTCACACAATGACGTGTCGCTGTATGTGCCGCCATATTGTCCGTCATTGTGTGTCCGTATTCTCAATGGTCTCAATTTATCGTGCAATTTATAGTGCAATTCATGGAAGCCCCGGTGCTTTCAGACGCTGTAAACTCATTGGATGTGTTGCATAAAAGGCGTTATGTGGAAAAGCTTCGATCAATCCATTCGCTAGATCCATATTAGATGCCTAAATCGATATTTTTCGACCCGCTGTCTTCGCCGTCTCTGCCTGACATCTGCTACCCTGATATCTACAACTATCTTGTCCACAGAAACTCAGCCTATTCTCACAAAAGTTTGAAAAAGTTTGAAAAACTTTTAAGAGCAGCACTCTAAGCAACATTACCCCGTGTGACCCTTTAGTTCCAATTTTCTAAAATGGCGACAATCAATTAAAAAAAAAAAGTTGACTGCGATGGCCGACGCTTCAAGGATACGTGTTTATTGGACTATTTCTTCAATAAAATACGCAACAACTCTGTCTGCCTCATTTGCAAAGAGACAGTCGCTGTTTTCAAAGAGTTCGATGTGACGCAATATTAACAAACAAGACACACTGACATGTACGACAACATTACAGGAAGATACGCAGCGAGAAATTAAAGCAACTTGAAGCTAGTTTAATTTCACAGCAGCAGTATTTCGCAAGAGCCCGAGGGTCGAAAGAGAATGCCACAAAGGCGGGATTGTTGAAATTATGAATGAAAAAATATGAAAAAATAATAATAAAGGAAATGTGACACACAGAAGGGCTTGCTAAAATTTGTTTAAATATATTGTTCTACGTAAATCAGCCAAGGTAGCCCCCCACATTTTTACCACACCAAATCTGGCCCCCTTTGCAAAAAGTTTTGACACACCTGTTTAACTGATGATCCGTAAAGAGGCCAGCTTCTTTCACTTGGTACCAGCTAAATATTATTAAAAAAATAATGATGGTGGAAGAAATAAACATCTTGAATTTGAAACTGTGTGGTGTCGGTGATTAGCCTCGCAATGATCTTAATTGTGGTTGTCAGCCCAAAACCCTCTAAATATATATTAAATGCATCTTACTAGATATGAAATGACTACTACATAGTCTTTGGTGATTGCTTAGTGCCCAGTTTTCTCGTCGAATTGCAGCAGTCCATATCGCTCTCCTCTTCGGGTCTCTCGGAATACGGTAAAACTTCAAGTCTCTCCATCTATCTTCTGTTACTGCAACCAAACGCCACACACGCCTTTACCATTTTGATTATTAATGTTAACGAGCAGAAAAGCCCGCCGTAATAGGAGGCATGTACGGTAATGTGTAAACATGACGAGCTGACTGACAATATGGCGACTCCAGTCAGGGGGGCGGAGTTGTGACGTCATGTGATTGGGGTCTATAGGGAGATTTTAAATACCGTATTGGCCAGAATAGAAGAAGGTGTTTTTTGCATTGAAATAAGACTGAAAAAGAGGGGGTCGTCTTATATTCGCGGTCAAGACATTATACCCATTCACGACGCGAGATGGCGCCAGATATCATTGAAGCAATGTTGTCATGATAGATCTCAGCTACTCTCCCCATTCACGACGCTTGATGGCGCCAGATATCATTGAAGCGATGTTCTGTCATGACAGATCTCAGCTACTCTCAAGTCTAATCAGTTTGCATTATTTTATTGCAATGTTTTTCCTAATTCAGATTTGTTTTAAGACGTTACACTTCACTTTGATGGTTAATGCAGTTATTGCAATTTTGTTGTTTTATCACAATAGATTTGTTATTTACATTTCAAAAACCAGAAGTCATTCATTTACGAATGTGATTGCACTTTAGTTTACATATTTAAACGTTCAGATATTAAGATTTGAATGAGGCAAAATAACATTTTTCTCTCAAATATATTGTTATAATCATTTGTTTCGGATGTATTGTAATTATTTTCTGTATAAAAATTAATGTGGTGTTCAAAAAGTCTTTTTTCAAACTTAAGTCTTGAAAAAGAGGGGGTCGTCTTATAATCAGGGCTGTCTTAATTCGGGCCAATACGGTAGTTCTGAAAAAAAGTCTGTACTATATATTCCTGAAAAAGTCTTTTGATTACCTCACCATGATAAACAAATTAGGCTCAAGATTTCCAGCTTTGAGGTCAAATTACAGATAGGCTTACAGTATTATGAGCCTGTTTGTGGGGCGACGTTTGGATTTTTAGTTCACATGTAAACCACATCACAGTCCAGATTGGTACCAAGATCTGCCGCTGCATTAGGTAGCACCACAGCCGATTCACCTGTTGTCTAGATGAGCAACACAACCAGAGTTCCATTAAAATAGACCTGAACGGTGCTTGGATAAAAGCCTCCTCCTCACTCAGCAGCCTCCCAACGCACTCGATATTTCGCAATCCAGAGAATCAGCCGCCAGTGCAGAAACAAAGATATTGCAAATAAGGACAGCTATTTCATGCGATATTTTACCGCTTTGTCACGCCGGCTGAATGATGAGTTGGGAGGGCGCTGTGTCTGGGGTTACGGGCGGTCAGCCATCTTGTATAAAGGTGCAAAACACAGCGGCGAGACCCCAGCTCCCGTCTAGGACCCTCATAGATGCGGGCTTGTACTTTTTTCCATCAATGGAAATCTAATTGCTTGAAAAGCGATCAATGGCGGCTAAATTGGTTTTGTGTCGGAGCGCGCTTGGAATAAAAGCTGCGAGCTGTTTTAATGCGCTCCGCTTTTGCATCCTAAATCACGGTAATATTCCGAGCGGGGCAGCCTTTTGGTGGGGACGGGGGCTAACTTTGCTGGCGTTGAGGGAGAGAGGGAGGAGGCACTCCATCATGCTGCTAATAAAAATCACAGCCCTTAATTGTTTCTCCAAACTCGTAAATCGTGCGGCTTAATGGGTTAATAAGCAGCCTCGAACCGGGACTTTGGGGAGTTGGTTGGCGGGCGGGCGCTGTAGAGGTGTGGGGGCGAGCCAGCTCCATGTTGCCGCGACCGCTGATAACCCTCCAGTGATCTGATAGCGCTAATCCCCTCTAATCCTTAATACACTCTTTAGCATGCTGCTAACTGACAGCAGTCGATGGCTTCTCCGCAGAGCTAGCAAAGCACCGCTCTTTGTTTTCTTCTTGCGTCGTTAGTTTCAGTCATGGATTAGGAGAGTAGGGTTTCAAACAAGTGGTAGGATTTCAAAGAAGGGTTTCATGATTAGGGTATCACTCAAATTTCAGTTTATATGTCAAATTAGGCTTTAAAACAAGCATTAGGGTTTCCACTAAGTCTTTTAAGATCAGGATGGAGTCTCAATTTAAGTGTCTGCGTCAAAATTTGGGTTTCAAACAAAGGTTTTAGTGCGAGGTTAGCATGCTACTAACTTTTATCAGGCTTCCTCCATCCCCTTGTTGTCGTTTCCAATCCCAGCAGGTGATTGGTTCTTTTTACCGCCCACAAAGTGGTCTTTCAGATGCTGTTGCCCCACCCCATCAAGTTCTTGGGGACAATCCCTCACTGTCTTATCTTTCGGGATCGGTGCCGACAGAAGCTGGCTGGGCTTGCATTTGTGTTCCGTCGTGATTGCGTTGTAATTGATCCCACTTCGCAGTAAATTCGACGGACTCTGACGCGCCTCTTGCCACTCTTTATCTGCAAGACGCTTGTGAGAGTTTGTCACTGTAAGCAAAACTCAACAAAAGCTTCAACAGCAACAAAGAGGAAAAGAAAGTGAGGAAGCCAAGGACAAATTAAAAAAATGCATTCTGGTTGCCAGGTCACGCTTGTATTAACTGAGTTGTTGTACACTTTTAAATAACACGTTAAATATGAAACAAATGTGTGACGAATAGGACAATTAAATGAAGTTGCAAAATATGACAAAAACAACTAAAGTCATTATTTTATTTGGATTTTTTTGCAATGACTGTATACCCAAAAGTAGGGCTGCAGCTATCGATTATTTTAGTAATCGATTAATCTTTCAACAAGTTTTATTGTTCAAACATATATTCCCCCCAAAAACAGTTAAATGTGCCTATAAACTACATTACGAATGCATAAAAAACATTGGCTTGCTCAAACAAAAACTTACCTTATGTTGGTCTTGACAGGGAGCAGCTGGATTCAGCCATATTAAATCAGTTATGTCATATTCACTGTTCTCACTAGAGGGCAGTGTATCCACCCAATTCAATAAAACTAAATCTTAACACTTTCAAAACAAACCATTACAATGCCACTCTAACTAAACCAATATTCGAAGCAGCAAAATTTGATTCGAAGCTTTTTTCTAATCGAATTACTCAGTTTAATCAATGAATCATTGCAGCACTTCCCAAAAACATATTTCTGAAAATAATTCGCTTGTCCTCGCAAAAAGCATTGCATATCGGAAAAAGTTCCATATTTCCAAAATGGTCTGCATGTCTAAAATATATTTACAGGCCTACTGTACATCCAAAATCGAGTTAGATCATTCACCAAACAGTTGTTTCAGCAAAAAAATAAATAAAATCGCTCATACCTGAAGACTGCTAATGACGTCTGACGATTTAAAGTGTCTCCTACCCGCAGCAGGAGAATGATGAGCTGCCACTTGCTCGCCGCCAGGGGGGTTGCCGATCGGCGAAGACAATTGACAACCCCGCTGCCGTGTGATATGGGCCGGGCTAGTTTTGTGTGATTTTTTTTTTTTTTTGCTTCGAAAGGTGAGAATAAGACTTTGAAATGCCGCTTGGTTCGGGTTAGCATGTCGGCCAGCTGTCACGCCTCCTGGTTTGTTTATGCTCTCGGAAGCTGGGGCAGGGAAATGACAAAAGCCGGACTGACTCCGGTGGCATGAAATATCGTTCGGAAGGTGCGAGAAGTCGACGGTTTTGACCATTTTTATAATTTTTTATATAAATAAAATATATTTTTTTATAATTATATAATTATAAAATATTTTTAATATAATTTTGGCACGTTGTACTGAATAAATGCTTTTTTAATGTTTCATATTCTATTTAGCATAAGACTGTTATTTGTCATGACCATACCCTTTATTTAGCAACTTGGGAAAAATACTTAGATACAAATAATATCCTGTAAAAAATACTATACTTTTATAGTAGAGAAATTGAAACAATAACATTTTGCGGCTCTCTTCGTCGCATTTTCCTCGTTCTGAATAATTCCCCTTCAATGGGCTGAATCCTCAATAAGATGAAATCGTGACCCTGCGGACGTCATCTTCCAGCTGGAGACGCTAGAGTGCTATAATGACAGGCAAGGGCTAAATGGCAGGACTAATTTCTCGTCATCTGCGCGTTGCCAAATTGTTGTATATAGTCCAATTGTCTCAAAATATGATTCTGTTTCACATAATAATGCTATTTGACTTTTTTTAATTTTTTTTTTATCCTGTCATAGGCACTTTACTGTTGCATATCACTAGCGTGCGACTAACTTTTTGCTAAGTTGCAAAGGGGTATTAAGCGTACTGACATGTCGTCACATCACGACGTTCGCCACGCAGTCCAGCGCCAACGTACGTGAGCTCCACTCATTTGTTATCCTGACAGCGGCTACTTTTTTGAGCAGCTTGAAAAATGTCGCAGTCAGCGCTTCCTCGCCTCGCAAACTACGCAAAGGAATCTGTGTGCATGTGTGCTATTAAAGCCAAGCTTGTAATTTGGTGTTGGAGCAACTCTTCTCGAGCAGTTAGGTGGCGTACTAGAAGAAAGTTTAATTGCACATCCACGACAGAAGATGGCAGTGTATTCCGAAGTGTGGTCGTGTTGGGACCGGCGTTTGACCATTTGACTAAACTCTGCTTCTGGTGTCCGATAGTGAGCCGACACCTCTGAGTCCAATTACTGCGCGGAAACACCGCCCCGCGACTCTTGACATTTACCTGTGCCGCCACCGCAGCTAATACGGACGCTAAATGGCATCGATAGATATTGGAATGAGACCGTGTATGGATCGGAGTGTGCTTCACGCCTGACATTATGATGCTTCTCCCGGGGAGACTGTGATCAACATGCGGGGGTTGTGTTACCCTCACACATGTGTGGGTGTGTGTCATGGCAGGTTACAAATGACTTTGTTTGTGGAGTGGCCTTTTGTGCCCTGGGCTGTGTGTGTTGTGTGGGTGGCTCTTGGGAAATGTGATCTACACCATGGACTTCTGGATTTATACTATGTGTGTGTGTATACAAACGCAAATATATATAAATTCAGATCGTTTAATGTTAACACTAACTTGGCTGGACGTTCAATGCATTTGGACAGGGAGGACTGGCAGTGATCATTCAATCATGACCATTCATTGCCACTCAATGAGCTAGTTTGATCAATGCCATGTTGTCAACAAGTCACAGATGACATGATATTTTTCAGTCCTGTTATTAAGACACGAAGAACAACAGTAGGTCAGTTCCATGTTGTCATATTGCAGTAGATAGAATTTCTTGGTGATTTATATAGCAGCGATCCATTTCTACCGAATACTTTTTTCATAGCGAAAATTAGTTGTTTTGTTGTTTTCTCAGGGTTGAGCATGTTGCCCAAATATCATGTATTTGAACTAGGGCTGGGATATGGCCTTAAGCACGCATCACGGTAAATTGAGCAGATTTACCTCGATACGGATAAATGACGATAAATACGGCCAAGCGGACTGTTCTATAATTTGAAAATCTGAATCAATGCATGAAATACAGATTAACCGTTTCTCGTTGATTTATTTACCAGCTTTCAATTTAATATATTTAACAATTGTACATGCAGTCTAAACATTAAATGTATACAAATTTATTGTAAATATTAAGAATTCAAGTTTGAACATTTATAACAGCTTGTATGGCTTGAACAATGTACACTGTCAAAATCAATATGCCTGTGCAAACATCATTGTAACACAAATGACTTGCAGCTTGAACAGTACAGTCAAAAAGACAACTTATTGTTAATGGCTGCTGTGACATAATTACTCAACACAAGTGTTTACTTCTAGGTTTCAGGTTTTTTTTCCGCAGTGCATTTTTTAATACATGCAAGCACACCTGAACCCCCAACACAGACACACACACACATTAAAGCTATATTGATCTTCTGCCAATGAAACATTTGAGATTTTATGATGGCAGTAATGACAGAATTAAGCACATACAGAAAAATAGCTGGGGCCATTAAACGGTCATGTTATAATTTTCACTGTTGGATTGTACTTTATGCTGAATGCTTTACCATCACAAAAGCTATCAGAGAAATCACACACAGAGATACAAAATAATGCGACATACTAATTACTAATTGCAGTCCGTGCCCAATCCACTCATTAAGTTCAGACGTTTCGACAACATTAGAGCCGCTATCCGACTCCGTCACATTCATTTGTAGCGTTAACCGCTAGCATTAGCAGCTAGCGTTAGCTTGTGGCCTGGCTACCAGTAGAAATCACTGAAAGCACCCTCTCTGTAAATCGTAAGAACAAGGGAAGACAGCAGGTGAAAGCCCGTCTGGATGCCGCCAAGAGTCTACTTAATGTCGGGTGAAAGTTTGGCGAACCTCCCTTAAGCCACACTCCATCACGTTTGCTTGTAGCGTTAGCCGCTAGCGTTAGCCTACCGGGTTTCTGTTTGTTTGGCTTCCTGATAACCAGGTGACTTCATACGTAAGCACACTGACTGCTTTCTTAAAGTGGAATGAACATAGCCGAACAACACAGAGTCAAAGCGGGATGAAAAGACTATTTTCTTGTTTTATTAAATTACCAAATTTACCGACATGGTCAAAATTACGTCGGTCATCGCGAAGAATTTCGGTAATGGTAAATTTTTGGTTTACCGCCCTGCTCTAATTTGAACTGTAGTGAGCTTTAGTTTCATATACTGGATTGTGATCAGGATCATCTGAAAGAAGCGATTTAAAAAAAAATCTTTAATTAGGAGAAATATGTTATAGTGATCTAAGTCCGAATGTGCCAAACCTCACAATATTTATGTCATGTACAAGACGGAGGACCCAGTTGCGTATCGCAGACACAGGATTTTATTGATGTTGACAGACAAGGGAAAACTATCAGGTCAAGGGATAATGGCAAGTTGACATGCAGACCTATGTAGAATCGCTGACGACCTGACACTGGATGTTGTCTGCTCGAGGCTTATATAGTGTTCTCAGTTATTCTTTATGACATAATAAAGGGCTTTGTGATGCATGAGTGTGAAGCAATATGATGAAACATTACTAGCTGAAATATTACACATGCAAGATGATGAAACATTAATGGCTGAAACATTAATACGTGACAGAACCCCCCTCTCAAGGGACGGCTCCCAAGGATTGAGCCCACTGAGGGCTACTAATCAGAGTCCATGGCCTCATCTTCCGAGGGCATTGGCTCTATCTCCTCCTCGCCAGTGGAGGAATCAAGTACCGATGGCACAGGGTTGGGTTCAGAGTCAGATGTAGGCATGGGCTGAGAGCAAGTCGCTCTAGGTCGACCCCGCCGCATGGACGGTTGGTCCAGATGGAGGCGGTGGAAGTCTGATATGAGGGTCCGATCTACAATCTGCCCAGCTGGAACCCACATCCTCTCCTCAGGACCATATCCTTCCCAGTCCACCAGATATTGGAGGCCCCTGCCCCGGCGGCGTGACTTGTGTAGGCGGCGAACTGTGTAGACAGGACCCCCGTCCACCAGGCGAGGAGGGGGAGGTGGTGCTGCATTGGGGACCAGGGGACTTTCATGGACTGGCTTTAGTTTGGAGACATGGAAGGTTGGGTGAACCTTCATAGACCTGGGTAGTTTGAGGCAGGAATTCGGGAGAATGGACTCAAAATCCTCCACTAGTGCTTCATCCTTCTGGAATACTCGAGAGAGGGCATCGGGCTTTGCATTCCGCGAACCAGGGCGGTAAGAGAGGGTGAAATTGAAACGTGTGAAGAATAGGGACCACCGGGCCTGCCGCGAGTTCAACCGCCGAGCTGTTCTTATGTATTCAAGGTTCTTGTGGTCGGTCCACACCAGAAACGGCACGGCTGATCCTTCCAGCCAATGTCGCCATTCTTCCAGAGCGAGTTTTACAGCCAGCAGCTCGCGATTCCCAATGTCATAATTCCGCTCTGCCGGGGACAGTCGGCGAGAGTCAAGGCGCACGGATGTAACTTGCCGTCCGATGCTGCGCGCTGTGAAAGCACTGCCCCGACCCCCATGTCGGATGCATCCACCTCTACCACAAATTGTTGCTCTGGGTCGGGCATTTGGAGGATCGGGGCAGAAGTGAAGCGTGCCTTAAGCGTCTCGAAGGCCTTGTCAGCTGCCGGAGTCCATTTGAACGGAACCTTTGTGCTGGTAAGCGAAGTGAGGGGAGATGCCACTGTGCTGTAATTCCGGATGAATCGTCTGTAGAAGTTGGCAAAGCCCAGGAATTGCTGCAGCTTCTTGCGGTTCTCCGGTACAGGCCAGGATGTAACTGCCGTCACTTTTGCAGGGTCCATCTGAAGCCTTCCCTCTGCCACTATCTGCCCCAGAAATGATACCGATCTGGCGTGGAATTCACATTTCTCTGCTTTGACAAACAGGGAGTTTTCCAGGAGGCGGCGCAGAACCTGCTGGACGTGATTAATATGGTCAGACATGGTTTTGGCAAATATCAGTATGTCATCTAAATGCACAAACACAAATATATTGAGCATGTCTCGCAGGATATCATTTACCAGGGCCTGAAATAATGCAGGGGCATTGGTTAAGCCAAAGGGCATGACTAGGTACTCATAGTGTCCTGAGGGCGTGTTGAATGCCGTCTTCCACTCATTGCCTTCTTTCATTCGAACCAGATGATAAGCGCTCCTCAGATCCAGTTTAGTGGCACCTTGGAGAAGTTCAAAAGCAGATGACATGAGTGGCAGGGGGTAGCGGTTCTTGATGGTTATGTCATTGAGTCCACGGTAATCTATGCATGGGCGGAGAGAGCCATCCTTCTTCGGTACAAAGAAGAATCCAGCTCCAGCAGGCAAGGACAATGGACGGATTAACCCGGCAGCTAGTGATTCATTAATGTACTTCTCCATGGCGCTTCTTTCTGGTGCAGATAAGGAATACAGACGGCTCTTTGGTGGCACCGTGCCGGGCAGGAGGTCTATGGCGCAGTCATACGGTCGGTGCGGGGGTAGCGAAGTGGCCTTGGTCTTGTTAAAGACCTCACGGAGTCCATGATAGCAGGCGGGCACATTGGGGATATCTGAAGCAGAACTGACAGGTTCAGTGTTAACAGGACCGATAGGTTCAGGGTTGGTGGGTATGACCGCCTCCTTCAGGCAGGTCTGGTGGCATCCCCTGCCCCATTCACGTACCACTCCAGTTTCCCAATCTATGTTAGGGTTGTGCTGGCGCAGCCACGGATAACCAAGGATGAGAGAATGACCTGGTGAGCGAAGCAGATGGAACTGAATGGACTCGTGGTGGTTTCCGGACAGAAGCATGGTCACCGGGGCTGAGATGTGGGTCACTGTGCCGAGTAGATGTCCATCCAGAGCTTGTGCAGGAACAAGTGGGGAAAGTTGGTGACGCCGAATGTCGAGCTGCTGGGCCAGATCCACATCCAAGATGTTGGCCTTCGCTCCAGAGTCGATGAGAGCGGTCAAGGTATGGATGGTGTCAGTCAGCAGGAGGCGAATTAGGAGCAAGGGTTTACGAATGGGGGGAGACTGAAGACACGTTGAGCTCACCCGAATATCCCCGACGTCTGGTGAGCTCTGGCTTTTGCTGGGCAGGTTGCGATGAACAACGGGGAAAGGCTGGGAGGTAGAGGGTCCGTTCCGACGTCCCCTCTCTCGCCGTCGGGTCTGAATCCGACGGTCAATGCGGGTTACAAGGGCAATGGCTTCATCAAGGGTGCTGGGTAGATCATAGGAGACGAGCTCATCTTTGATGTAGTCTGCCAGGCTGTGATAGAATGCGTCGATCACGGCTTTCATGTTCCAGTCGCTGCGTCTCACCAGAGTTCGGAATTCAATCGAATACTCCGACACTGACTGATTGCCTTGACGTATGGTTATAAGGGCGCGGGATGTCTCGGAGTTAGAAAAGCCCGGGACGAACACTTTGATCATTTCATCGGCAAAGGCATTGAAGTTATTACAAGCTGGGGTTTGCCTCTCAAATTCCGCTGTCCCCCAAACCCGAGCCTGACCAGTCAAGTGGGTGATGGCGTATCCCACTTTGGCCCCTTCGGTTGAAAAGGTCCGGGGTTGCAGGGAAAATTGGATTTTGCAACTTGTCAGAAAGGCTCGTACCTGGGTTGGATCGCCGTTAAATCGTTCGGGGTTTCCAATCTTGGGCTCGGGAGCGTCAATAGCCAAGGCTGGGCTCACCGGAACTAGGGCTTCTGGAACCAGACCATTGGATTGTGGTGACGATGGAGTTGCAAGTTTGGTCAGAGTTTGGATCACCTGAGTCATTTGATCTTGCTGTCGCTGGAGTTGTTGCTGGTGTTTGTTGCCGATCTGGATTAACGATGCGATGTCACCAGACATCCGGGAGACCTCCTCTTCCGTATGGTGAAGACGGTCCAGGTCAGAGGGTTGATACGCTGGTTCCATTCTGGTCAGGTCGTACTGTCATGTACGAGACGGAGGACCCAGTTGCGTATCGCAGACACAGGATTTTATTGATGTTGACAGACAAGGGAAAACTATCAGGTCAAGCGATAATGGCAAGTTGACATGCAGACCTATGTTGAATCGCTGACGACCTGACACTGGATGTTGTCTGCTCGAGGCTTATATAGTGTTCTCAGTTATTCTTTATGACATAATAAAGGGCTTTGTGATGCATGAGTGTGAAGCAATATGATGAAACATTACTAGCTGAAACATTACACATGCAAGATGATGAAACATTAATGGCTGAAACATTAATACGTGACAATTTAGACTAAAACAAGATTAAAAATAATAATAATTTGCGGGGTTTAAGTGCAGAAGTGTTTCAAGCCCAAACATGTCAAATCTAAAAATACAGTATGACATGAAATAGGATTAACATTTTTATCAACCTCTAAACTTCACTGTGTAGAATGGAATCTGAGTTGGCCCAGTGTTGCACCAATTGCAACAAAGTATTTATATGTAAAAAAATAAAAATAAAAAAATAAATAAAAAGATAAACTAAACAAACAAACATAGATAGCCCCGTGTTCCTTTGACACTTCCTTTCCACAGGGCTTCTTCGATCCTGAGGTGTGTGTGTGTGTGTTGTGAGGGGGTCAAGCAGGTGACCTATCGGTGAAAGTGTCGCACGTGCCAATAACCGTCTGCTGGTATTAATCAGAAGGGGCGGCAGTAGTGCGGAGAGGGTCAATGTTTTAAAGGGCAGCGGGGAGGGGCTGTCACGCCGTCAAATACCCTCGTTGCAACGCGAGTGCAACAACATCCAACTTTTTAGCATTTTTATCAATCGCTTTGAAATTTTTTCTCACTATTTTCCATGAACTGTCTGCCATAGTCTTACATTCTAAAATTGCCAACATCTTGGCACCATCAGTTGGCCCGTATCATATTTCCAGCATAATTCCATCTTTTTTTTTTCCTTTTTTCCAACATCCTTCAACCAATTATTTCAGCATTTTTCTGCCATTTTTTGATCATTTTTTTACCATATTTCCTCAATAATTGCACAATTTTCCACCAATTTACCAACAGCAACCCACCATTTTTTTGCAATTCTTTCTGTAATTTACCACCCTATTGTAGTCATTTTTTAACCATAGTTCCGCTATACTTACACTATTCTACTGGCCGTTATTTCAATATCGTTCCACCATTGTTTCCTCCATTTTCCCAACATTATTACAACATTTTCCCTCCAGCTTTGGGGAATTTTCCTTTTTTTTTTTTTTTGCCATCACCTAAACGCTTCCAGCCCGTCATTCAAAATGGATTAAACGTCTATTGTTGTCAATGGCATTGAAACGTGACCATTCGCTGGCACCCCTTCCCAGGAATTGGACATCTATCTCACCAAAAAGTTTCATTGGGTGTGAGGTCAATCTGCCCCGGCATCTATTAAACGTGTCCGTGTGGCGTTCAAGGTTTTTTGGAAGCATTTTAACGGCAAGGCATCTGTCCGTCATGCTCAACTTTGTTATCTGGCACTCAGCGAAGCCCGACATCCACGCCAGCTCATTCGCCAGCGCACACCAACATCTGCGAAGGGATCAAGCGCAAAATGGCTGCCAATTCCTCACCGGGGCCAAAGTAGTGAGGCAACGCCAACATGTCGGGGGTCGTATACGGTGGCATTGATACAAATGTCATGTCAAACACTAAAACGTGAGGTGCCATGTTTTCTTTCACAGTGGAGATGGTAATGCGTGTTGATTGGTCCATTCCTTCAGTGGAAAAATGGCCCACATTCAATAGATCTAGACTTTAAAATTTGCTGTGAACAAACAATAATTTTTGCCCAAATAATACCGTAAAATTGAAGTTTTTCATGTATATATATTTATATACAGTACATATGTACTGTGTGTATATATATATATTATTTAAATTATTCCTAAACAAAAATGTAATCCGCAACATGGAAGCACTTGCATGGTTGAGCACGGGCGAGAGCGAAAGCATTCGCCAAGAATGTTTTCATTAATCATATATATACATATATGTATATATGTGTGTGTGTATATATATATATGTATATATATATATATATATATATATATATATATATATATATATATATACACATAAAATAGTATGAAAAATCTGAACCTTTTAGAATTTCTCACATTTCTGTATAAAATCATCATCAAATGTGATCTGATCTTTGTCAAAATCACACATTGGCTTGATTTCTGTAAGTCTTTGGTAGACATTCTTGGGTTCTTTTTTACCTTTCTGAGTATTCTGCGCTGAACTCTTGGCGTCATCTTTGGTGGACGGCCACTCCTTGGGGGAGAAGCAACAGTGCCAAACTCTCTCCATTTGTAGACAACCTTTCTGACTCTCGATTGATGAACATCCAGACTTTTAGAGATGGTTTTGTATCCTTTCCCAGCTTTATAGAAATCAACAATCCTTGATCGCAGGTCGTCAGACAGCTCTTTTGACCGAGCCATGATTCACATCAGACAATGCTTATCATCAAGACAATTCTTACCAGGTGTGTGTTTTATAGTGAGCAGGGCAGCTTTAATCCACTCATCAGTGATTGGGCACACATCTGACCTAAATTGTTTGGTAAAAGCTGGTTTCAATTGCTCTTTAAGGCTCCTTAGGCAGAGGGTTTACTTACTTATTTTTCCCACTTCTGTCATTGTTTGCATGCTATGCACATTAAAATATGAAAACCTATAAATGTTTGGGTGGTTTTGGTTGAAGCAGACACTGTTTTTACATCTGTGTGATTTTCACAAAGATCAGATCACATTTGATGGTGATTTTATGGAGAAATTTGAGAAATTCCAAAAGGTTCAGATACTTTTTCTTACCACTGTATATACTATACTTATTATTAATTACATTCCCACCTTGTACTGTTAGTCAACATATTTAATACAGTTGAAGGAAAATAGTATTTTTTGCTAACATGCTAATCAATAATCGTAGACAGGCCTGTAAGATAACCAACAATAAAATACATATGAAATATGAGTGCATGAGAAAAAATGTTTGTGTGGACCCTTTATGCATGAAATGAATGACTAAGGCAGTCCTTCACAAAAAGCGGGGTGCACCCAACGCATGTGACCTCGGGGAGCATACGTTTTTGCCGTACTATAATTAAGTGTGATTGCAAATCCACTCAGTGGGTGGCAGTGGCGCTCTCATTTTCAGAGCATTTGCAGTATTTTTTAACCAAACAAAAACACACAGCAAAGAGCAGGAGACATGGAGTCCATCAGTTCCTTCAGCGACACTGAGAAAAAATATTTCACAGGGATGTTGGAGATGTCTCCCAAAAGCTAAGACAAGGAATGATGAAGCGTTTGGCTTTGTTTTTAATAGAGTGGGAGACAAAGAAAGACCTGTATGTTTACTGTGTCTAAAAATGTTGGAAACTGACAACATGAAGCCAAATCAATTAAGACGTCGCCTAAAGACATGAGGCCCCAAGCACATTGATAGGCTGCTTGATTGTTTTCTGACAAAATGTGCCGAATATTGCCTAACAGTCGTCCCGCTTTGTTCGTTTTACATCAGTAAACCAGCGAGCACTGTTTGCATCATAGTGTACAAGTTGCTTAGTGCAAAAAAAGGGGGAAAAAAAGCCACACCATGGCAAAGGAGCTGATACTACTTGCAGCAAAATCAAATAACTGTCCCTGTCTAATGACACTGCTGTTTTATATTTTATTAATTTTTGTTCTGAGTTAATGTTGCTAATTATTATCGTTTATTGATATTATTTTATTTCATTCTTCAGTAAAAAAAAATCGTCAAAAAATGTACCTTGAGTGTATGTTTACAGTTCGGATTTGCCTCTTTGCATTACATCTTTGCCATTTTTTAAAATTCAGGTAACTTGGTGTGCTTTAAGTCTATTCTGTTACAAATAAAAAAACAATGTTAATAAAGTTGTACTTTATTTTAAGTCGATCTATATTACTTTCTTACTTTAATGTTAACAAGGACACAATCTTATGCAGAGGTGTACTTATGATGGTTGGGGGGGCGCGAAATGGTTACCAAATTTTTCAGAGTATAAGTCGCAGTTTTTTTTTCATAGTTTGGCTGGGATGCGACTTATACTCTGGAGCGACTTATGTGTGAAATTATTAACACATTATTATATCATTTCACATTCTATTTTGGCATTTTGGAGTGACACTGATGGTTTGGTAAACTTGTTAGCATGTTATTTATGCTATAGTTATCTGAATAACTCTTAATAGAGCTATGTTACGTTAACATACCGGCCACGTTCGCATTTCGTTGTTCATGCATCATGTAACATTTTCATACTGTACTCTTATTCAACATGTTGTTCTCTATTGAAATTTTTATTTTAAATTGCCTTTCAAGATGAAATATCTGTTCTATGTGTTAGATTTTATCAAGTAAATTTACCCCAAAAATGCAACTTATACTACGGTGCGACTTATGTTTTTTTTTTCTCTTCATTGTGCATTTTTGGGCTGGTGCGACTTATACTCAGGTGCCACTTATAGTCCGAAAAATACAGTACGTCTTCGTGGGGTGGTGGTGTGGGGGGGGGGGGGATGGGGATGGGGTAACAGAAAATAAATGACAAACAGTGGAATAGGGGCTGATTTATGCTTCTGCGTTCCGTCCACGGCGGAGTAGATGCTACGTCGTCATTAAGCATTCGAAGTTCTGCGTCAAGGGAACATGTTGCTCTGTATTTCACCGCCAAGCAACTAGAGGGTTGTGGCTTTGTCTTTGTACAGTTTTGGGGGGCTCTTGTCAAATTCCTTTCGGTTTCCTCCAGTCATAGACACATGTATTTGGAACTGTAGCTAATCAATATTGAATAACAAATGTTGTTAATACAAACGTTGATGCATATGCGACACTGAAGATGTTTGCGGAGGTGTTTCAATGTTTGTTAATGGCAGTATTGTTGTGCTGAACCGGAAACAACGTTCTGGGCAGACCAATCACAGTCCCTTGACGTGTTGGTCGGTCAGGATTTTATGGAGGCGTTCATCAGGCGATGGCGTAGGGTCTAAATCGGGTCTGTGTTAACTGCGTAGGTCTGTCGTCACAGCAACACAGATGCATAAATCAGCCTTAAGTAATACAACCAGAACATAGTTGATGATAACAGACAGACAGTTCTAAGCTTGCGTCATGCATTGAGTCAGCCCACGTAAGACTGACGCCGACAGATGATGATCAGTGTCGCCCCGACAACAGTGGTCATGAAATCTTTTGTCCAATCCAAGACTGGCGACGCGCCTGGGCACCACCCCAACAGCCCCTCAGATCTGCCTCCATTTCCTAGACTTCCGTAAGAGGTCATCATTTCTCAGGATGCCGAAAGATGTACTGCTAGGGACTCCGGGCCCATTTTTTTCCGCTCTGATTGCCTGATAGTTTTCATTGTTATTCTCATTATTATTTACTGTTCTCCACTTGTATTAAATGGTCTACATTGTGGAAAGTCGGTGGACTACGAGGTCTCATGCTAACACAGTCAAAGAACATTTTGACTGTATTCTACCATTTCCATTTTACAGTATTTTTCTGTAATTTTTTAATTACTTTGTGTGCAGTCTGTCTTAATCACTTTGCCAGCTTTTTGCCACCATACGCTTTTTCATCACCTTGTTTTGTTTCATTTTTCTGATTCGTGTTGAGGTTACTGCCGCTTGGAGTCATTGTGGTCAAGCAAATGTTTTTCCATCTTTTGTGTCCATTTTCGCTGGAAAACAAGAAGCAATAAGCCAAATGCTGGATGGAGTCGGCATTGATCTACAAACGCGTCCGCTATTGAATGTATCGGTCACCAGGGTGAAATCCATCGAAGGCGAATCCATAGCAAGCAATTATTGTTCTCTAAATAGCCTGGCTGAATACTTGAGAAACTCACTGTGTGCTCAAAAGCGGATTCTATCGACGCACCTCCTTTGAAGGGTTTCCGACGCGCCGCTCGGTTGCCAGGTGACGGACTCTCGACCTTGGCGGCGCCATTCAATGCTCGCCGCCGCTGACGTGCGCGACCCCAACGCTAAGTTTATTCGCCGTCACAAAACGTTCACAAAGTGGAGTGACACTTTTTCAACAAGAGCAAGGAATTAGCACAGTAAAGTAAAATTTGAACACACTGACATTGGCGGCGAGAGGCGTACAATCAATTTGAACTGGGAGGGACTGGTAGTGTTTAAAAGGATGTCACTTGGCCTCCAATGTTTGAAAGAAGAGTCAAAATTGGTCAAACATGAGCTACCGTCGGCCACATCTCCCATGCAAAACTGCTAGGCCGCACCTCTTAAAGACACACGTATGCAGTCACTACAAAACTTAAAACATTTTCTATCTGTTTTATGATTTCAATTGATTTTTTTATGAAGTGACATAGATTGTAAATGCTTGTAAAAATTTCAGGTATCTTCATTTAGAAGTCCAATCTCTCCTGTGGCTTCTTTTGGGGTGGCATATTAATGCTATGTCTACCATAAAGAGTTTTATTAAGGTTACATGTAGCTTTTTCAGGTTTGAAGAACAAACGGTAGCTCATATGGGGGCAGGCATATTAAAGTTATGTGCGACATATTAAAAGTTACGTGTGGCGTATTAAGGGTATGTGTGACATATTTAAGTCACACGTGGCATAATAAGGTTAAGTGTGAAATATTGTGTTTCTGTTTTTGGCTTATTACGGTTTAAATGAAAAACGAAACCATGTTTGAAGTGGCGTATTAATGTCATGTGCCACATCAAGGTCATGTGGCACATGGAGTTACATGTGTCTTATTTAGGTTTGAACATCAAATAGTACTTCATAGGTGTGGCTTATTGTATATTACGTGTTGCATATTAAGGTTTTAAAGTAAAACTGTACCACTTTTGAGGCATGGATAACTTAAGGTCAAGGTTTAAAAAAAAAAAAAAAAAAAAAAAACATATATTAGGGCTGTCAAAATTAACGAGTTAACGAGCGGTACTTATTTTTTTAATGTAATCCCGTTAAAATATTTGACGCAATTAACGCAAAAATGTCCCGTTCAAACATATTAAAAGGACAGCAAAGTGAAAGGTGTACTCGTTGTGTTTTTCGGAGATTTGCCGCCCTCTGCTGGCGCTTGGGTGCGACTGATTTTATAGGCTTCAGCATCCATGAGCATTGTGTAAGTAATTATTGACATCAACAATGGCGGGCTACTTGTTTATTTTTTGATTGAAAATTTTACAAATTTTATTAAAACGAAAACATGAAGAGGGGTTTTAATATAAAGTTTCTATAGCTTGTACTCGTTATTATCTTTTATTTATTTTCTATAAATGTTTATAAATATTAATATGTTATTTATTTATATATTTATATATTTTATTTATTATTTTTATTTATCTTTTAAGACCTACAAGTCTTTCTATCCATGGATCGCTTTAACAGAATGTTAATAATGGTAATGCCATCTTGTTGATTTATTGTTATAATAAAGAAATACAGTACTTATGTACCGTATGTTAAATGTATATATCCATCTCGGTCTTATCTTTCCATTCCAACAATAATTTACAGAAAAATATGGCATATTTTATAGATGGTTTGAATTGCGATTAATTGCGATTAATTACGATTAATTAATTTTTGAGCTGTAATTAACTCGATTAAAAAGTTTAATCATTTGACACCCCTAATATATACATATATATATTATTGACACCAGGCACTCTCACTTTAAATGGATTGGATGTGTATACCCGTCAACAGCACTGAAACATGATCTTTCATTGGAAGCCCTCCAAGTTTGGATGTCTATCGCCGTCAACGGCATCCAATGACTGCGGGTTAAGTGCTCTTTTACTAAGGTTTGAAGACCAAACTTTCAGGTGGCATATTAAGGTTACATGCAGCATATTAATGCTATATGTAGCATAATAAGGTTATATGCAGCATATGCAGTATGAGGCATATTAAGATTACATGTGGCATATTAAAGTCACGTGTGGCTTATTAAGTTTAAATGCCAAATACTAGCACTTTTGGGGCTTGGCGTATTAAGGCACTACCATATTCAGGTGCTTCCTATTTGGCTCAATATTGAGCATTAGCATTGAAGGCCAGCCCGGAGATAGCGGGATTATTCGGGATACCTTTGGGGCCCTGGAGCGATCTGCTAAATGGCCCCTGGGGGTCTGCGATCACGTCCCCACACCCCCAAATTGAGCTAAAAGCGCTCGGACATTAGCATACGCAGATTGTCGGAAGCAAATGAATGACAAGACTTTCATCTCCCGGTGTGTCAACCTCGCTTAGCGATTACGCGCTTCAAAGTGCCGTCGGGGTCGCCCGCGGGACCACCGACATGCGGGTGAGGGGAGGACGGGGTGCTGGCGATGGGGGGCTGCTGACTTCAGATGACTTCATCAAGATTGTAATGCAGTGTTGTCAAAAACAAAACGTGCAATCCGTGTACAGGAAGGTTTCACGCTCCTTAGTGCGACACTTTTTCTTGTGATCGTGTCAGAGGGTTTTTAGTCAGATAGTATTTCAAACGAGGACTGGGTTAAACTTTCAGTTGGGATATTATATCAGGGTTTCCAGACTGTTATGTTATTAAGTCAGGTTTTTAAGCTAAGGAGGTGGTTTGGATTTGGGTTAAGGGTTTCAGAATTGGGGCAGGACTTTAAATTAAAAATTTAAATCAGCAATTACAAGTAGTCCCCGAATTACGATCGAGTTCCGTTCCTACACTCGCAATATAACCCAAATTTACGGGTAAATTGGAATTTTAACCCTTTAAGTACCCCCAAATAGCCCCTAAATCTCAAAATAATTATCCAAAAACATGTTTCATGTCATATTAATTAAAGTAGAAAATAAGACCGATAGATATTACTTCCCTCTGGTAACATTGATCGCACCTTAGTTCTTTTTACAACTGGCATTTATTAATTTGTCACCTTCAAATTATGAGCACACAGTTATAAAATAAATTACAATAATGAAAAATAGTGTGCAATAATAATATGAAGTAGGCTACGTCAAAAGAGAAATGTTTGCTTGCAAAAACGGACCTCAATAGCTGCGTTATAATACCGAGGGAAATATGGTCCAAATCTTGGGCAATTCAACAAGGAAAACGGCAGCTATTAGTGACACCGGTCCAGCGGTGAAAGCGAATGCTTCACAATAAGCTAATAGCGAGCTAACAGGCGGTGCATCGCCAAGCCTGCGCCGTTTACCGTTTTGTCAGCCTTCTTGAAAAGTTAACTGGCCTTCACCTCCGCTTCCCAACGTGAAAGCAAAGCTCGAAACTAGCATTAAGTAGCGCTGGCGTGACATTAAACAAGTCTGATGGCAAAAAAGGTAGCTGACCGCACATTTGTGGCGTCTCAGTGCCACAGGACTCACCACAGGGGTTCAGGACCATGGACTGTAGGGGTGTGCTATCTTAGGCAACCCACGATTCGATTCGATTACGATTCAGGGTGCTACGATTCGATTCTTGAATGATGATCATGGTGTTGATGATGATCACGATTATCACGATTATCGATGCATCGCACATTACTAATTAATAAAGTAGACAAACAAATTTTTGTCTATTATTTATTTAAAATATCCTAATGATTCAACGGGAACGATAGAAACATGCCTATACAACAAAAAGCTGCCCTTAAACTGTTTTGTTATTCATTTATTTTTACAGCAAAGTGCAAAAACATTAATATTTTAAAGGGAGTACTTATTTCACTCAACAGTACAATAAAATTTACACAGGTGAATGAATTCCACATTTTCTGGAAGCAAAGTGTCTTTAGAAATACATAAGCCTTCTTTGAACCAATATACTTTGTTCTCACAGATTTCTGTACTGTTTCTGTACTATTTTGCATGTGTTACCGCTGTACTTAATTATGGTTTTACACGTTCTGCATATGAAATACATATTAGCGAATTAGCTAATTAGCTTAGCGCTCGGCGCTAACTATTAACACCTCAAAAACAACAACAATAAAGGCTAAACAGTAAAAGAGGGTTCATGTACTCACCTCTTATAGACGCACACGGGTCTTAGTAGCACACTCAGGACATTTTTCAATTGACATTGAAACCACAGCTGGACATCTGAAAGACGAGGAGCAACGAACTATCTCTCTTCCCCTCTGGCTCTAAAAAATAATGTGCGCACAGAAGCGCGCCGGGTCGCGCTTCTGTTTCTGCCTGTCTCATACACAAATTTATTTTTCAGTCTTTTAAAAAGGAATAAATCTCTCTCCCAGTACCCAGGAGCATCCATCATAACGTGCGTGCGTCCGTTAACGGTGTCCGGGCAGCAGACGTGTCTTGAAATTCATTCCGCTACGAGTGGCTGTCATGAAGTTATGAGGGAAAAATCATCGTTTTTGAGCCTTTATGAATCGTAATCGAATCGTCATGTGTCGAATCGCGATGCATGTTGTAATCGATTTTTTGGAACTCTTCTAATGGACGGTGACACCCCTCGGCAGGGGCGGACTGGGACTAAAAAGCAGCCCTGGACTTTGACTCAGCCCAGCCCACAAGAATCGCTATACGAAGGGAAACACAGACCCCCTAGGGGTCCGGGGGTATGGGGGGCATCCCCCCCCACACACCCACCCCACCCCCGGGAAGACTTTTTTTTTTTTTTTTTTACATTTTACTGTAAAATGTATCAATTTCGTGCACTTTGAGAGAAAATGAGGAAAATGTGTCTAGACTGTGACTGTCTGACTTGGGGCACTCAAAGTACTGCAAGGCTGAACTGGAGTTGGGTTCATTTTCTGTACTAGCTCTATGATCAACCTGAAAAAACAAATGAAAGAATTTATTTTTCAAAGCAAGTTTTATGTATCTAATTTATTATAATATATCTCTATATATCTATGTCTATAAAATGATTTCATTGTTAATGCCATAATTCAGTGGTCTCTAAACTATTCCACATAGGGCCGCAGCGGGCGCAGGATTTCATTCCAACAAAACAAGACAACACCTATGCACCAATCTGGTGTTTTACAAGTGCAGTCAGGTGCTGCTTGTTTTAGCAGAAACTTCATTGGTTAAACTATCGGCACTCGATCGGTTGAAACAAAAACCAGGCCCCACAGCGGCCCTTGAGGACCGGTTTGGAGACCCCTGCCATAATTAATCTTGCCATACAAATAATAAATTTCAATGAAAATACCAATGAACATTTCAAGACAAATCCTGGATACATAACCTTCATTGGAAAGTATTAACCAGAAAACAAAACGATATATACATGGTTAAAAAAATATATCAATTTATCTTACTAAACTTTAAAAGTAAAACCATTCATTTTATTAATATTTTGTTATATTTCTTATGAATTAATATTGCTGCTGCGTGTGCATACATTGTTTTACAGCTAAAATATTTTTCTTTAGGAGAGTGATAGGAGGACTAGCATACTGTAACTTGACACGATTGCAAACGGACTAGCTGGCACTAACCCTTTGATTGTCATTTAAAATGTAGCTACCTGGTGGATAACAATTGCCGGTATACCGAGCAAGTGACCCTCTTCATCCCTTTTTACTTGCCCTGCGCTTGTCTGGGGAACTTCCACCAGCTTATCATTACACCCTTCCTCTTCTTTTCTTCTCCCTGCACCGGCTGCACGTCAGAGCGGCTCCCGCTACCCCTCTCACCATTGCCGGGGGCTAGGCTGCTTACCCGACGTGGCCGTTGCAGCCAGACTGCTGCTTGCGAAAATATTTCTCAACTTAAGACATTTTAATGCTTTGCTCTCCTGTTTCTTTAATTTTTTTTCTCCCTAACCTTCTCCGCGCCACCCTCTCCGCGCCACCCTTTTTTTTGCCACCACCATCCATATTGTGCATTAATGCTCGTCGCTAGTTTGCTTCCACAAAGAACCAATGAAGGGTACTTTGTGTTTTCTTCGTTCTTCTATCAGACTGGCGATGAACAGCCAAGCGCATTGCTGCCACCTGTCGGATTGGATGCGAACTGTAGATAATGAGAGGCTAGAGGGGATAAAAACAGTGATGTATAATGAATGGCGGCCGCCGGCCGTCCAGGGCACCGGCCGTTCTGTGATCCTCCAGAACCCACAGATTACCAGTCCGCCCCTGCCCCTCGGGAGGTTCCACCACACCTGTGTCAGATAACACCTGATGAGGCAATTGAAATCAAGGCTCTCTCCCCAAAATATAAAAGGGGAGAGACTTGGAAGGAGTCTGAGTCACAGGAGCTACCCTGAGCAAGGACTGGAGAGGCATTCCACGGCGTGCCCGTGATCCCCAATGAAGGAAGTTTTGTTTTGTTTCTTCGAATGTTGGATTGATACATTTTGTTTTTGTTATATAAAAGTGGGCCACAACTGCCCAGCGTGTTGTAGCACTGGCCTGCCTGTCCTCCTTCCCAACCAGGACGTTTACATATAGTTAGGCATGTGGCGATTACCGGTTTCAAGGTATACCGTGGTATGAAAACGTCAAATTTTCTGTCATACCGTCCCTAAGGCATTAGCTATTTTTTATGTCCTAGAAATGCATGGAGAAATCTCTCGCTTGCATCTGTAAGGCTCAACACTCCTCCACCGGTTGTTGCTCAGTGTTAGTGAGTCACCTGTGCTACACGATGGTTGGAGGAGGTGAAATTCCTGAACTTTTTCCCTCATTGAAGAAAACGAATTCGCTGGTATTGAAATACTTGGACTACAGAATAGTTACAGAGGTGGCTTAGAGCAGCTTAGAGGTGGGCCATAAAACATGTTTGCGGAGGGTGGCTGCCGAGGAGGCCATACATCCAATATCATTTGGCATTTATACAAAATTTAAGGTTAGTAAACACTGAACTTTTCCCACCAGCTATGAGAGTGAACTCCAGTGTGTTTAGTGTGTCTAGCGAGAGAGTGTGTGTATAATGTAAACATGATATGAGTCATACACACGTGCTTTTTATGTAAAATAATTGAATTATTTTTGTTCTGATGGTAATAATGTTGAGCTGTGGTTGCGGTTTAGGCTCAACTGAAGATCCGCATTTATTTTAATTTGATTTAGAATATTTAAGTTTTTATTTATTTTATTTTATTTTTTTATTTTAACTTAACATTATACTTATGTTCCAATTTGCTAATATGTTTTGAAAATCCTGTTCAATGGAAAAAAGTTTGTTTTTTTTCCCTCCAAGTAAGACATTTTAGAGCTTTAATTGCAATACCGTGGTACCGTGAAACTGTGACATTTTGGTTTAAGGTTATTATACCATCAGAATCTCATACCGGCACATGCATACATATAGTATAATAAAATACCAGATATTCATAGCAATTAGAGACCATTTAGATTAGCTAGGTCTAATAAATAAATGAATTAAATGACGAGACGCCGGCGTCGTAAAGTCGAAATCACGTAAATCGGGTACGTCATAACCCGGGGACTACCTATATTTTGAAATTGCGCCCTAACCTTTTCAATGAAGGTTTTAGGTCAGATTAGGGTGTCAATTGAGATTTTAAACTAGGGTTACGGTTTCATTTCAGGATCTTAAACCAGTATTTGGAGTTTAGATTAGGTTTTGTAGTCGGCATTTTGGTTTCAGGCAAGGTTTTGAAGACAAGATTGTATGTCAGGGGTTGACGTAATATGGATTTTGTCTTAATTTGCGTTCCAGGTTTGGTTTTAGAACCAAAGTTTGGGTTTCAAGGTAGAGTTTCGGTTTATTCACTGAGAGTGTTTTGCTAAATGACTTTCCTTGGATGAGGTCATGTAAGAATGAGGCTTATTAATAAATGTCAGTACAAATGTCCTACCAGTGAGATTATTCATCAAGTGCCAGTCAAAGGCACGTCGTTGAATTAGCGCTTGTGAATTTGTGCTCTTCATCAAAAGTCAAACAAGTGTACACTGGCAAGCCAAAAATCCAACAATCCTCCTGTTCCGCCCCCAAAAAATGTGATGAAAAGTGCGACGTCGCCATTCGGCACTAATGAAATCATCATGGAGGTTTTTAATTGTGATGAGGAGACATTTGTTAACGCATTGACCTCAAGCGTCTCCGCCCCCGTTCCTCATCTCCGAGTCCTGACTCGACGGAATCCCGCCGGAATGGGTGCTGTTCATCACATTTCTCCATTAAAGTGACGAGCGGCACCGCGATTAGGAAACGCCGTTGCTCCGCAGATCGGCCCAGATTACGACTGCCGTAGTAAGGTTATCCGTGGCCTGTCAAGGCCAAGTGGGGCATATTCAACTTGGGGTTGTCGTATTAGATAGGTGAGCTTATTGGTGGCATATGTCAAGGTGATGTTACATATGGTATATAAAGTTTATGTGAGGGATATTAAAGTCCCGTGTGCTCGGTCCAGGCTGTGTGTGACTTAATCAGAGTTTTTGGGGGGCATGTAAAGGGTACCTTCGTAAACATAATTAATGTTATGGTAAATAACCTATAAATAATAATTTGAAATAAAAAATAAAAAAAACTAGGGCTGTCAAAATTATCACGTTAACGGGCGGTAATTAATTTTTTAAATTAATCACGTTAAAATATTTGACGCAATTAACGCACATGCCCCGCTCAAACAGATTAAAATGACAGCACAGTTTAATGGCCACTTGTTACTTGTCTCCCTCTGCTGGCGCTTTGGTGCGACTGATGTTATGGGTTTAAGCACCATGAGAATCGTGTAATTATTGACATCAACAATGGTGAGCTACTAGTTTATTTTTTGATTGAAAATTTTACAAATTTTATTAAAACGAAAACATTAAGAGGGGTTTTAATACAAAATTTCTATAACTTGTACTAACATTTATCTTTTAAGATCTAAAAGTCTTTCTATCCATGGATCGCTTTAACAGAATGTTAATGTTAATGCCATCTTGTTGATTTATTGTTATAATAAACAAATACAGTAGTTATGTTCAGTATGTTGAATGTATATATCCGTCTTGTGTCTTATCTATCCATTCCAACAATAATTTACAGAAAAATATGGCATATTTTATAGATGTTTTGAATTGTGATTAATTACGATTAATTAATTTTTAAGCTGTGATTAACTCGATTAAAAATTTTCATCGTTTGACAGCCCTAAAAAAAAACATGATGAGCAAGTAAAGGGCGCCCCAAGCTGTCAATTGCACTGAAACATGATCACTCATGGCCAGCCCCTCCCATAATATTCAGGTTTGCTGTCTTTCAACATTTCGGCCTCTTCAACGCTTCTTCGGTAACTCTCTGAAGTGTTTTGTTTGGAGTTGGCTATGTGGGTGAAAAGATGCTTTCCTCATTGTCTTGGTCTTGTCCTCTCAATTCCTGCAAGGCTGCTGCCGTGGGCCATTAAGAGGGTGAAAGGGGGCGTACTCCTTGAAGATCACAGCTAGAGGCGCTTGACTCTGACATGAAGAGGACGTGTACATACCATTTTGAGCTTTTACTTCCTTTTTGTGCAGAAACCACTAAGGTGACATTACAGTAACAGTGCTCGTCCACACAGTCAACACAATCAGACAACTGCAATCCCCTTTCACGGTGTAACCCTAACTCACTAGCCCTAATCTCTTAAACATAAACCCTAAATAAACGCTCAAATAATAACTTCTTAACTAGGAGTGTGACAATATCTCGATACAGCGATATATATCGTTATATTTTGCAACCCGATGGGTTATCGATATGCTCCCGCCAAGTATCGATACTTTTATTTAACATATTGGCCATACAATGGAGTATGGATGCTGTAAACTGCTCAATGTTTGTTGAGCAATTCCTTGGCGGTCCACTAGGGGCGCTCAGGAGTGGCGGTGAGGGTAAAGTGCGCACAAGTTGTCTAGAGAAGGAGAAGTAGCTCCAGCCTCCAAGTGGGTTGAAAAAATAAAAAAGCCCCGTGATAACGGTGGAGGAAAAAATGAGAAAAATATTGCTACAAATCACACATGGGGACACATTTTAGATTTTACACCAACAAGAAAGGAAGTAAGGTGAACAAGGACTTTGCTGTATGCAAGAATTGTCAAAGAAAAATAAGTTTCACTGGGAGCTGGTGACGTAGTGGACACCGGAGTTTGTGAGCTTCATTTTCATCACTTGAGGTAAGAAAGCTTTGCAATGTAATTGACTTTTTAATTTACATGTATTATTTTGATGACATTTGATGTTGAATGATATAAAATAAACCAGGACCCTAAACTGGATGAAAATGAATATCGAACAAGCCCACATTAATTTACCGATTTATTTGATATTATTTCAGAACCACTTTCCATCTAGTTTACTACACAAACTGTTATTACTGTCATTTTGAAGCAATAAGCTATAAAAATGGTTTGAATAGGTTCCAAGATATATAAAGTGATGTGCATGATAATTAATGTAGCCTACATATTAAAAGTAGGTATTTATTGAATTTTTAATTTCTATACATTCAATTCATATTTTTTTAAATTCAATACTTCCAACACAAAAAAAATCAGGATTTCAACTCGAACACTATGAAGTAGCTAATATTTTTTGTTTTATTTTGTTGTTTTTAAGGTGAGGAAGACTGTGACTGAGCAAGTCTGACATCTTAAATGCTGAAGCAGATGGCGGAAGTGCTCAAACCAAGCAACAAAGGTCATATACAAAGAAAAGACCCACCAATTTTATCATTGCCCCACTCCAAGCTCAACTGCTGACACCTACGGCATTTTTTATTATTTATTTTTTTTTAAAAGATTTAAAACTTTAAAGAAATTAAGGGTGCCCTTCATCATGATCTCTCAAAGTGATATCAGTGGTCGTGGTTTGTTTCCTCTATATGTGCAGGGGCACAATTTGCAGTAGATTTATATTTTACAGCAATGTTGCACAGAAAAGGTGTCACTGTTTAATAAATGACTTAAACAGTATTTTTTCTAATTTAAAAAAAAAAAAAATATCGTTTCAACAGTTGTATCGTAGAATGTCATGTTTCCAATTTCTGACCAATATATCGATAATCGCTGTATCGTGATATAATCGTTATCGTGAGCCTTGTATCGCGAATCGTATCGTATCGTGAGGTCCCCTGAGGTTCCCACTCCTATTCTTAACCATCAAAACCTAACACTAATACCCATATGCTATTGCTAACGAAACTAATAACCGTTACCTCCAATGCTCAAATTCTTGCCCTGACCTTACCCTTATCACCCAAATGCCCCCATCATCAACCCCTAAAAATTCTTACTCAGTGGCTAGTATGAAGAGAACTGTAGCAATAATTACATTATGGGGCCTGGGTGTCTTTCTCAAAACAACCCAAACTGCGACACAGTGCCATCTCAGGGGCCGTTTATATGGTGACTCTCCGAGAATACGAAAAATTTCAAATTTGCATTTGCATTTGCGTCTTCATTTGAACAATGTCGCAATTCCGCATGAAAACGATGTAGTATTCATGCCCAGCCCTAGTGGATGGTGCAGATTTACAGGGTGACAGAGAATGATGCACTTTGACCCCACCAAGCTCCCTCAGCCCGGAAAAAAATATGCCCGCCCACTCGAAGCAATGGCATTTTTATTTTGCTCAAAAGGGCACAAAAATTGAAACATTCAATACAATACAATTTAAAAACATTATTAAAACAGTAAATTAAAGCCGACATTCCGCCATACTTGCTGTTTTTAATGTTTAGTAGCACCGCTGCGCACACGCAATATGACGTGTACGAATGCTGACGTTAACGGCACGGTCTCGCGCCGCAGGAGCCTTTGATATGCATGCCGAGGAAGCCCCTCTCAATCCCCGGCAATCGGATTCTTCCACTTTGGAGGCAGGATTCAGAATTTTTCGTCTTCGCCGACACCATATGCATGCGAGGCGAGTCCGCGACTCAGTCATTGCGTCTTAGTGTCGCAGAGTCGCCATGTAAACTGCCCCTCAGACAGGTGATAGGACACTTGGCAGGTGTTCTTCCTAGCGGGAGTCCATGTGGTGGGTGGCAGTGCGTGGCCTTTTTGTGCATCTTTACCAGTGCTGCTGACTTAGCCGCCCACCGCCCGCTGCCCCTTCCAGCCCGACGGTACATCGCGGTGACAAGCACCTACATAATTTAACGCGTACCATGAATAATATACACAGACGTATTCTGCGAAGGAACAAGCCATTTTTGTTGGTAAATTAGAGATGTTATCATTTGATAGCGTTTAGACAGCTGATGTTTAAGTGCTAGTGGATGAAACTTTAGCTAAGAAAATAATGTAACAGCAATTGGCCAAACTTGTGGGAAAGTTGGTCCGATCATGTATGTAAGGTTGATCATGTAAACGGAAGTAAGAAAATACGTAATCATTTGTGAGCATTTGTACATGTCGTGCGTACTTAAGTGATGCATACATGCGGAAATTGACGTCGATTGGCTAACATTGTGGAAAAATTTGGGGGAGTGGGCGTTCACAGCAACGCACGCCTTTACAATTTAACACGTGTTTACGGTACGCCGCCCGCACAGAGTAAGCCGCGTACACCCGCTATGAATAATACATGTGGTGGTACACAAGCTGCGATGCTATAGAGGCTCAGTGGCATTGCGTATAAGCAAGAGTAAATGTCCTGACATTTCCAATATCCATCCGGCCCCAAATGTGCTGAATGCACACAAGCGCTCGCTCAAGAGGCTCTTAATGGCGATGGGGACAGTCGTCCACGCCGATGGATGGTGAAAAGGGGGAGGCGTGGTAGCTAGCGGCAAGGGGGGGATTATTGAAAAGGTTCCACTGATAGTTTGGTCATTTTGTTGGTAGACACTTGACGGATGAGCTTGAGTGCTACTAAAGCTTTATGTTGATGTGGTAAAAATTACTGCTGAAGGAAAGACTCCTTTGAAAGCTTAGCAAAGCACAATGATAATATTGGTAGAATAGAATGGAGAATAGAATTTATTGTCATTGTACAAGTACAATGAAATTGGATGCATAGAATGGAAGTCTTTATTGTCATTGTACAAGCACAAGAAAATTGGAAGTGCATCCCTTAAAAGTGCATAGATAATGAAATAATAAGTTGAAGGTCTGGACTAAGTTGTGAGATCAGTAGGGCAAATAAGTGTTTAGTCAACCACTAATTGTGCAAGTTCTCCCACTTGAAAATATTAGTGAGGCCTGTAATTTTCAACATGGGTAAACCTTACCATGAGAGACAGAATGTGAAGAAAAAAAACCCCAGAAAATCGCATTGTTTGATTTTTAAAGAATTTCTTTGCAAATCATGGTGGAAAATCAGTATTTGGTCAATACCAAAAGTTGATCACAATGCTTTGTTATGTACCCTTTGTTGGCAATCACGGAGGCCAAACGTTTTCTGTAACTCTTCACAAGCTTTTCACACACTGTTGCTGGTATTTTGGCCCATTCCCCCATGCAGATCTCCTCTAGAGCAGTGATGTTTTGGGGCTGTCGTTGGGCAACACGGACTTTCAACTCCCTCCACAGATTTTCAATGGGGTTGAGATCTGGAGACTGGCTTGGCCACTCCAGGACCTTCAAATGCTTCTTACGAAGCCACTCCTTTGTTGCCCTGGCTGTGTGTTTGGGATCATTGTCATGCTGAAAGACCCAGCCACGTTTCATCTTCAATGCCCTTGCTGATGGAAGGAGATTTTCACTCAAAATCTCTTGATACATGGCCCCATTCATTCTTTCCTTTACACAGATCAGTGGTCCTGGTCCCTTTGCAGAAAAACAGCCCCAAAGCATGATGTTTCCGCCCCCATGCTTCACAGTGGGTATGGTGTTCTTCAGATGCAATTCAGTATTCTTTCTCCTCCAAACACGAGAACCTGTGTTTCTTCCAAAAAGTTCTGTTTTGGTTTCATCTGACCATAACACATTCTCCCAATCCTCTTCTGGATCATCCAAATGCTCTCTAGCGAACCGCAGACGGGCCTGGACGTGTACTTTCTTCAGGAGGGGGACACGTCTGGCAGTGCAGGATTTGAGTCCCTGGCGGCGCATTGTGTTACTTATAGTAGCCTTATTTACTGTGGTCCCAGCTCTCTGTAGGTCATTCACTAGGTCCCCCGTGTGGTTCTGGGATTTTTGCTCACCGTTCTTGTTATCATTTTGACGCCACGGGGTGAGATCTTGCATGGAGCCCCAGATCGAGGGAGTTTATCAGTGGTCTTGTATGTCTTCCATTTTCTAATAATTGCTCCCACAGTTGATTTCTTTACACCGAGCGAAGAGTGAAGAGTTACAGAAAACGTTTGGCCGCTGTTATTGCCAACAAAGGGTACATAACAAAGTATTGAGATGAACTTTTGGTATTGACCAAATACCTATTTTCCACCATGATTAGCAAATAATTTTTTAAAAAATCAAACAATGTTATTTTCTGTTTTTTTTCCTCCACATTCTGTCTCTCATGGTTGAGGTTCACCCATGTTGACAATTACAGGCCTCTCTAATATTTTAAAGTTGGAGAACTTGCACAATTGGTGGTTGACTAAATACTTATTTGCCCCACTGTAATTTTTTGTGGTGAATGGGATTTTTAACATGATCAGTGTATAGTAACTTATGTTTGTGTGGCAAATGATATAGATTAGTTGAATACACATTTGAACGTTATTGTATTTGTATAATGATATAGAGTATATATAGCCCTGTGCCAATACATCGATTATTAGATTCATCGAGATTCGACACGTGATGATTCGATTGCGATTCATAAATGTTCAAAAACGATGAGTTTCCCTAATAACTTAATGAAAGCCACTGCAAGAGAAACAAAACTCAAGACACGTCTGCTGCCACCTTAAAGTGGAAGTTCAGGATTTTTGACACTTGGGCTTAATCTTTAGTTAGTTGGTGGAGTTGATTTAAACACATTGTTTTGTTTGCAAGTTATTTGTTAGTTTCAGGGCTCCGGAGTGGCTAAGGTAGCCCGAGTCAACGGCACCATTATAGCATGCCAATAAAAAACAACATATGCACACATGAAAATCATTGATGATCCATGCAATCAATAGTGTTGGCTATGTTTTCAGGATAAAGTTATTAAAACGTACATGCATGCATGTCAATATTTGCAGTATGAACAGCAACATTTGTAATCCAGAAGCTCTGCAGAGGAGCAGCGTAGAGTGATATCACCAATTTCATATCATCGTTTTTTTTTTCACTGCTGATTTTTTTATGTCATAGCGAGCAGCAAGTTTTTTTTATTAGCATGCTATAATGGTGCCATTGACTCGCGCTAGCTTGGCCACTCTGAGCCCTGAAGTTAACAAATAACTTCCAAACTTTTTTGAAATCAACTCCTCCAAACTAACTAAATGCCTGCTAACTCGAGGATTGACCCTAATGTCAAAAATCCTGAACTTCCGCTTTAAGGGACGCACAAGGTGAGGATTGGGGCAGCGGAAATTACGGAGTGATAGATTTACTCCTGTACAAAGGACTCGAAAATACATTTGTGTATGAGAAAGGCAAGCTCCAGGTGGTCGCGCTTTGGGTCCTCTTCTGTGCGCAAGTTATTTTTTACAGCGAGAGAGGAAGAGAGATAGATCACTGCTTCTTGCTTTTCAGTTGTCCAGCAGTAGTTTCAAGTTCTGTTAACTGAAAAATGTCCTGAGTGTGTTGCTAAGTCCTGTGTGCGTCTATAAGAGGTGAGTACACAAACCCTCTTGTACTGTTCAGCTTTTAGAGTGGTTGTTTTTGAGATGTTAACAGTTAGCACCAAGTGCTAAGCTAAGTAGCGAATTCTGTAACATTTATTTCCATGTCCATTTGTGCGTTGTTTGTTGGTGGACAAAAGTTAATCTATATGCAGAATGTGTAAAACCAGGATTAAGCACAGCGGTAAGACTACAAACATGTGAAATAGTACAGAAATCTGTGAAAACAAAGTATATTGGTTTAAAGAAATCATTTCTAAAAGCACAATGTTTTTTTTGTGTTTTTTTTCCAGAAAATGTGGAACTCATTTCACCAGTGTAAATTTTATTGTATTGTTGAGAGAAATACGTACTGCCTTTGAAACACTAATGTTTTGGCACCTTCTGGTGAAAAAGAGCAGCTTAAGGTCAGCTTTGTTTTGTATAGGCATGTTCCCATTGTTCCTACTGGATCATTAGGTGATTGGAAATAAAACATAATGGACATAAATTTGTTTGGCTGCTTTAATTAAGGAATACAGGCAAATATACCTTGCTTAAAAGTATGAAGTAGCCACAAAGTAAGAAAAAAGAAATCTTGAAAGGTAGGGGGGAAAGATGCATCGAAAATCGTGATCATCTTTAATACTGTGAAGATAATCGTTCAATAATCGAATCGTAGCACCCTGAATCATAATCAAATCAAATTGTGGGGTGCCTTAGATGGCACACCCCTAATCATATAATTGAAACTTCAGAAAAGCAATGGTGGTATACTGTAGATGGTTGAGTCTTTGACTGACTGTTCAGGGGTTCAACTCGAGCTCTCACTCGTGCCAACTGTTGTTGTATCCTTAGACACGATACTTTACCATAGTAGCCTGTAGAGGCGTGCAAAATTTCCGATTCTTAGATTATTCGCGATTTGGCCGTGGAAGATTCGAGAACGATTCACAAACATCCAAATTCCGATTATTGAATTATACCAGGTAAAGCGCAAATAAAACGCAGTCAGCGCTGTCTTCGGGACGCAATGAGGAACGGACTGAGAATAAATATCATGTGCAGCTAATGCCGCTAGGTAAAATAAAAAAAACAATAATACCTGACTGCGGCCGTCAGCTGCTACAAACAGCGCCCAGTTGCTAGTTGCTACAAACATATGGCAACATACGGCTATGGTAGATATCACATATATCTAGACTAGATGTGAATTGACAGACTTCCCTGCGCTAGTAAACAGGCGCCATCTTAAAGCAGTAGACTTCATTCACTAGAAGGCTCTGTTGTAGAGAACCTAATTACTTCTTATCTAAAATACCCCTAAATCGGCAAAATCTTGACTTGAATCTATCTTTAAATGATGAAACAGTTTTAAAACTATGTCGAAAGTAGACATGAGGGAAATTATGGAGTAACGGGCGCAATTTTAACAACTCTAACGGTTGATTCACAACATTAAATTAATTGAATGTAGTTTAAAGCTGCTGATACAGAATGGGGACTTGAGTATTTTATTTACTGTTTTTAACCGGTAACTTGATACTAAAATAGTAGTTTGGTTTATTTAGCCTGAGAGGATTTTTGAACAATTTTGGAACAAATATACAAAACATAAAAAAAAAAAAAATGGGGGGGGGCATCAATAATCGATTTATAATCGAATCGGAGTCTCTGAATCGTAATCGAATCGTTAGGTGCCCAAAGATTCCCACCTCTAGTAGCCTGTATGTAAGCAGTGTGAGAACGAGTGGTTGATCGTGGTCAGAAGGGTTGACAGGGCAAATTGGTTACTTCGCCTCTGTCAGACTGCCCCAGGGTGGCTGTCGCTACAAGAGCAGCTTACCACCATCTAGTGTGAAGTAAAACAATAATGCAATGTAAATGTCTTTGAGTCCTGAAAAGTGCTATATAAATCTAATGCATTATTATTATACATACGTCTTGGCCCGAATGTAAGACGGTCCCGATTATAAGACAACCCCCTCTTTTTCAAGTTTCAAGTTTGAAAAAAGACTTTCTGAACACCAAATTTTTATACAGAAAATAATCACAGTACATCCGAAACAAATGATTATAACAATATATTTGAGAGAAAAGCATGTCATTTTGCCTCATTCAAATCTTAATATCTGAACATTGAAAAATTTAAACTAAAGTGCAATCACATTCGTAAATGAATGGCTTCTGGTTTTTGAAATGTAAGTAAACCAATCTATTGTGATAAAACAACAAAATTGAAATAACTGCATTAACCATCAAAGTGAAGTCTAACTGTAACTGTAGTCTTGAAACAAGTCTGAATAAGGAAAAACATTGCAATAAAATAATGCAAACTGGTTAAACTTGAGAGAAGCTGAGATCTGTCATGACAGAACATTGCTTCAATGATATCTGGCGCCATCTAGCGTTGTGAATGGGGAGAGTAGCTGAGATCTGTCATGACAGAACATTGTTTCAATGATCTCTGGCACCGTCGTGAATGGGTATAATGTCTGGACCGCGAATATAAGACGACTTCCTCTTTTTCATTCTTATTTCAATGCAAAAAACAACGTTTTTTTATTCGGGCCAGTACGGTAATTGGAAAACATTTTGAGATCAAAAGGTGTATTTTAAGATTTTGGTGGGGAAAAAAAAAACTTTAACATGCTTTGATGTCAATTATATAGGTGGGAATAGTTACAAAGCTGCCCCTACTGGAATGATATCAACATTTGCAAAGGGAGTACGTGTGGTGGCCGTAAGAACTGCCCATATTTAGTGTCAGGCGAGAGCCATACGAACCGGGTGGGCGACCTCACTATCCCAAAATGAGGCGCACATGCACATACGGAATTAAAACAACATATATGTTGGGGGACTTTGGGCCGGCTGTAATTTAGTTGGAGAGGCGCCTCCCGTCAATAAAGTGTCAGCGTCAAAATCCCCAAGTGAAACTGGTGAGGACCCAAAGGTGGGCGGCGGCGAATATGAGCCGCAGAGTTCCTCCCGGAGGGGGCGGCAGTTACAGACTCTCAATGGAAGGGTGGTCCCACCCCATTTCTCGGCGCAAATTTACGACAGCCAGGATTTGTGTCAGGGACCCGAACGAGTCGAGCTGATGGACGCCAGCGCTGCCTTCGGGCCCGGTGGAATTTACGAGCGTTGTCCCTGTTTCACTCTCTCCTCACACGACAGGTCACTTCATCAAAGGAATCCTTTTAACTCACACGCCAAATATGATTTTACTACATTATTTTAAAGTCCGGCCAGATTTACGAGCCGCGACGATGCTAATTAACGGAAAGCTTGGTGGCGGGAAAAAGTGGAATCATTTGGCTCATCTTCATCGCACTTGCAGAGTCAGCTTTTCCCATCCGCGGAATGTCGTCGATTATTGGTAGCGTTGTTACTTTCTGTTTCTGATTGGATGACATCATCCATTCAAAATACAGCACGACATATCTTCTAGCAAAGGCCTGAAGATGAACTCATTGGTTGCCATTGACATCAGTCAATTTGAACTACAAAATCACTCATCAGGGCCATCTGGAAAGTTGTAAGGGGCCTCTGCCACCGGCTTCACCAATCAATATAGAATAAGTCAGGGGTTTGAAAATTTTGATACTCAAAGAGCTGTTTTGAGCATCTCCCACCAGAAAATAAGGAGCCACAAAAGCCCTTTGACATCTAAGATGTAATGAACATTAAAAAAAAAAAAAAGTCATCCATAGTTTGACTGTTGGGGGCCAAATGGTTTAGTCATTGTTTGTATTAGAACAGTACAATCATCTTCAAATATAGAACTAGGTTTGAAAAATGTACAATTTAATTTAATTTCTAAGCAAATACTCGTTAACTCATTGGTTGCCATTGACAGCGATACATGGATTGGATATCTACTTGTTATAGTCATTTACATTCATGGCGGTAGCATGAAAAGACCTTTTACTTCCCATACCAAAATGCAGCCATTTTGGTTGACGCGACATTCCCATCACAATATATGCATTGACATAAAATGAAGTTGTAACAATTGATGCACTGATACCGATACCAGTATCGGCAGGGGGGGCGATCCGGCACGAAATGGTGGTATCGGCGAGTATCAACAAATAGGGCGCCGATACCATTTACCGGTCCACTATTACAACGCTTGACCGCAGCCTTCTTTCCTCCTGACGCTCACTGCACTCTGTGTTGTCTAATGACACGTGATCACTTTGTATGCCAAGCAGTTGTCGCTATTAGCCTGCTCCAGACCAATGAGAACAGGCCAATAGCCTCTCATAGTCAATGCCGGGGCAGATTTTTCATATGGAGGAAAAACAAACCAGGAGAAATGTCGGCGGTCTGGAAATATTTCAGGATAGAAATAGAAAAGATCTGCTTTTTGGTGATTCTCGGTTGAATCTTCACCCTCCTGACCAATTTTCTCTCAGCAGCAGGTGATAGCTTGCGTTTTCTTCCTGATCGCGGCAGTGACAAAACAGTGCCATTCACTTTATACTTACAAACAATTGTTTGCACTGTTGCTCTTGGGACCTGCAGCTGCTTTGAAATGGCTCCAAGTGACTTTCCTGACTTGTTCAAGTCAATGATCGTTCAAGTCAATAATCACTCACAAGAAATTACTAATTCGTGTTGCTGTATGTATATTTTTGACCCAGCAGATTTGATCACTTTTTCTGTTAACCCATAATAAAGTCATAAAAGAACCAAACTTCATGAATGTTTTTTGTGACAAAGAAGTATCTGTTCCAATTACTCTATCGGAGAAAAATCAGAGTTGTAGAAATAACTGGAAACTCAAGCGAGCCATGACATTATGTTCTTCACAAGTGTATGTAAACTTTTGACCACAACTGCAACCATCTTTGAACAGAACTGTATTAGTCTACAGGTTTTCACGACCATATCCCAATTACAGTCACACAGGTATGACATTTATTAGTTCAAGCAGAGTAAAATAATACATATTTACAGTACAAGATTTATTAGTTCAAGCAGAGTAAAATAATACATATTCACGGTACAAGAAAGTCGTTGCCGTGTGGGCGCTCCCGTCAGGGGGGACATTTCACGCGGGGCGGCTATTTTTCGGCACAACACCTGTTGTTGTGCTGACCTTTTTGGTGCGCGACCGTGGCGACGAGCTTCGTAGTCTCCGTCTGAAGATGTCTGTGATCGTGTTGGCATCATGACTATTGAGGTTTTCGCCGCTGTCTGACGGCTGTCGACACAAACGCATCATGGACCGAGATAAACAAACCGTGCTGCTTTAGAGATTTGCCCTTTTAACAATGGGCACACAGTAACTACTAAAATGACCGTTTATCTTCTCTGTTACTGCAACCAACCGCCACACATACCTTCACCATTTTGATTAATTTATGTTAACGATTGTCAGGAGGGGCACAAGTCAGGGGGGCAGTGTTGTGACGAAAGATGCACCGATACCGATACTAGTATCGGCAGGGGGCGCCGATCCGGCCCGAAATGGTGGTATCGGTATCGGCGAGTACCAACAAAGACGGCGCCGATACCATTTACCGGTCCATTATTATAACATTTGACCACAGCCTTTTTCTCCTCCTGGCGCTCACTACACTCTGTCTCTGTGTTGTGTGATGACACGTGAACACCAAGCAGCTATCGCTATTGGCCTGCTCCAGACCAATGAGAGCGGGCCAATAGCCACTCCTGACCAATCAAAAGGGGGCTTTTTCATATGGACGAAAAACAAACCAGGAAATATGGCGGCGCCGCGGCGGTCGGGAAATATTTCCAAATAGAAATCCCGTCGATTAAAATCAATGGCTTCACGCAAGATTTGCGGCCTGAAAGTTTGGAGATGTGGAGTTAAATCGGCCAGTTTCAATACCTCGAACTTGATGAAACATTTGAAGACGAAACGTGAACGAACACAACGAGTTTGAGCCTGCAAGAGCAGGACTGCTATCCAGAGGAAGAAGGCCGCTGGACCGGAGCAACAATCTCTGGTCAGTTCACTTCGTCTACTTTACTTTTATTGTCTTTTACTGAAAGAAATGCCGCAGTAATTTGGGAAGTGTTTCCAAAGTATTGTTGCCACCTTTCAGAAATAGAAATAAGGGACTCCCACCTCCCGAAAAAAAGGAGAGACGGGATGCTGTGGTCAATTATTATTACTTATAATTGTTAGCGTCCGCAAATGCGGAAACAAGGTTGAACCTCGAAGCAGACAACAAGCGGGGGATACATAAAAGGGTTTAATGATTGCAAACAAAAAATAACACGCGATCGCGGGACAGTAGAAATAACAAAAGGAGTCCGTGACAGCAGGTCGACGGACAAACTAAGACGATAGGCAGCGGTTACAAACGAGAGCAGCACACTAACAGAAAAACCCAATGCAGGGGCATAACAAGCAAATGTTATTGTGCCAGATGTCAAATAGCGATCAGCAAGGCAAATATCTCGGCAGCCTTCTCTGAGATCACCCGTGCTTAAATGCTGCGTTGATGAGCCTGCATTGGATTCAAGTGCCACGCCCCCACGCCCAGCAACAAAACACAATCTAACCAGCAGCAGAATGTGACAATAATTTCATGAAAGTTGCACTGTTTGGACTTTGAGAGGTTTTAAAAAGTTTATTCAGTTCATTCAGAGTTTATTATTATGAATTTATTTTTACTTTCTTACTGTTGGGCTAGTATTATACATGTTTTATTAATTTCACAAATTTAGCACTATTTTGGCCTTTGAGAGCGGAAGATTTATTCAACTATTGTCTACTAGGGTTTAGTGTACTTTTTCCTATTTTGCAAAGGTAAGCAACAGCCTGACAAAGCCTTGATAGCAATGATTTCACATCCAATTATGTAGCTCTTTGGAAAAAAAAAGAAAAAATTAAGAAAAAAAAATATATATATAATCGGGGTGGTATCGGTATGGTATCGACCGATACTGCACAGCCAGGTATCCGTATCGGGGGCCAAAAAATGGTATCGGTGCAACACTAGTTGTGACGTCACGTGAATGGGGTCTATAGGTGGACGTGTATCATAAAAAGACAATTCTCAAGAACCCAAGCCCATAATTGAAAAGGAAGTTGGCTTAAAGTATTCCATTTTGGGTGAATTTACTCATTACTGCTACAGTGGAACCTCTACATACGATCGCTTCGACACACGAACTTTTCGACATCCGACGTAAAATTTGACTTGCCATTTGATTCTACATCCGACGACATGCTCGAAATACGACGACAATGGCAGCGCCGCAGACGAATGCATGGCGGATTTTCTTGTGTGACAAATCAACACAGGTTTCAGAAAAGGTTGGTAAAGGTGGTGAAACAAGGAAAAAGTTGACGCTTACCTTCTAAATGAAGATGCAAATGACAGAAAAATATGAGCGTAGGGTGGGCATCCGTGAAATGGCTCAACAATACATCTCCACGGTCCTCCTCCGACCATCATTCGCCAGTCTTTATAAGTTAAGCTGACAATTCTTATTGTGGTAACATCTCCAGAGAAATCGCCAGCTTCGCCACGTTTTCATCATTTCTTTCACAACTTATTCAACACAAAACGCCTGCTGTCTGCCGCAATTGACGATGTTCTCAAGAAAGCATTGAAAGCGAAAGTAAACTTTCACCCGCTCCCCTCCCTCTTTGTCACGTCAGCGCCGCGGTGCCTTCAGGTACAGAAAAAAACGTCCGCCTTATTAGAACCCGTTTCGTTACACTATTACAGGAATTATTATTATTATTATATTATTAATCCGATTTTTATTTATTATTTATTTGTTTTGCTATATGTAATTGCCATTTGTAATAGTACCAGCAGTATTTTTTAAGGATTTAGTGCAGGATTTTGGGCTGTGGAACGAATTAATGGAATTATAATGTATTCCTATGGGAAAATCCTGCTCGACATACGACCATTTCGACTTACAAACAAGCTCCTGGAACGGATTAACTTCGTATGTAGAGGTACCACTGTATCTGGAAAGTTGTGGGGTGGTGATCAGCCACCACTACTAGTTTCACCAATCAACACCAAGATATGTATCATCAGACTCAAGAATCCATTCCCAGAATTGAACAGGAAATTGTCCATTTTGTACGAACTTCAGGGTTTGTTTGACGAAGAAATTTCTGGAAAGCAGCTTTTCCGGACAGATGGATGATGCTAAATGATGAACGAAAAGCAAAATGCCATTCAGAGTTTGGATATGTCAGCCGCTTTTTCGGCAATTCAGCATCATTCCAGTATGCATACACTGTACGCGCATGGGGATATCGTGAAAAAAAACTTGCAAGAAAACTAGTCTTGTAATCTTTTAACTATTTCCTATATGTTGAATGTTAATATCTTGATATGAACGCTACACATTACTAAATACATTAGCTGGCAAACTGACGACTTGGAAGTTCACAGCGCGTTAAACATTAACAGCCAAAGTATGTTTACATTAATTAGCCGCAATGCCTTCAAGCGGGGTCTCGTCATACCCGCCGTGTGTATTTTTCTTTTTCCGAGCGTATTTAGCCGAGCGAGCGACCTTCTAAGAGAAACATTTGCAGAGATTTGGAGAGTCAGACAAATGAGGCGGGAGTCGCCGCAGTGCTGCAAAAGACAGAGAAAATTCACACTGGTATTGATCTTACTTAATTAGATTCCTATCCACTCTCTGGGGGGACGCGTGTTCCGGCAACACACACCAAAGAGGGAGCGAGAGAGAGAATATGAACTGAATTCATATCATTTCAAAGCCCGGCGTACAAAATGCGATTTGATTATTGGGAATATTTTTCATGTCTAATTAGACTTTCCCTTCGCCGCTGTAAAGTTTTCTTAACTTTGTTTTTGGTGAATCCTGATGAAAGAGCTAATGGCTGACTCTGCAAGCGTACCTTTCAGTCAACTAATTCAATTTGGGGCATTGGGCAATTGAAAAAAAAATGGTGAGGTTTGAAAGTGCGCCGTGATATTGTTTTTGCTCTCGTCGACACTAAATGAATTTGCTCATTGAAATGCTAATTGGTAGCGATTTGATTTCACTTTGCGGCAAATTGCACATCAGACCTTCACTGGAAGGAAGTTCACTGATTATTATTGGGGCTAAATAAGAGATGCTATCATTTCAGAGAGAGTTTCATGGGTTAGATGGTGGAAACATTTGATTGGCCAAATCGGATATTTTAAATCTCAAAAGTGTAGAATGAAGGGAAATGTTATATTATTTTGTCAAATAGTGTTTTAAAATACCATATATTTTATGCTTTCCAGATATGATCTCTCGGCTACAATGCACTGCTAAGCATTTTTGTGAATATTTATTTTAAATAAAATGACAGAAATCCCAGAATTCTATTGTCTTTTCAAAAAAACAAAAGATACTGTATTTGAGTATTTTTAACTATTTTTGCTAGCTTGTTAGCTATTCTTCAATACTTACACTATACTCCTAGGAATATTTTGTGTTTTTGAAAAAGGAATATTTTTCTGTTTCTGTTTTTTATTATTCTTTTGTCGAATGTTTTAAGGCTTTTTAAAGAGTATTACAACACCTGGGGAAATGCTAATATTCCATCATTCATCAATAAACGCATGCCTTTTGGATTCATACAGTATCATGCCACTTCATGTAATTACACACATTGCAACACCAAGAAAATGATAGAAATTTGGATCGATTGTCAAGCTAAAACGACTGGCATCCGAGATCCCGGAAACTAGCATATTGTGTGCGTGACGTCACAACGAGGAAACAGTGCTTGGGTCCTGACAAAGTACTGAGTGGCGGCGATGATGGCTGACAATTTTGTTTCTAGTTGCAGCGACGAATCCGACGTAACGAACGTTCTTCTAATAGTGACGAGGAGAGTTATGAACCTTTCTTTGGTGTTTTGGGTTATCAATTTGAGCCCAAACGAAAGCCAATGCAGCCTAATGAAACAATCATTGAGGGGAGCAATCACACTGATGAAACACCGGCAACAGATCGTGTGGGAAACACAGAATGGTTTGTCTTGCATTTCGCTTTGTGAAGCTGATACACCGTGACCGCAAAATAATGGATCGAATAATTATCATTTATTGTGATATCTTAGGTTTTCGCCCTGCAGACAGACACAAATATGAATGGGATTAAAGGATTTGTTGTATATATTTTACGAGTGATAATTTATACGTGTGTTCAGTAGGCCTGTCGTGATAACAAATTTTAGTGTGCGATAATTATTCTCATAAATTATTGCGATATGCGATATTATTGCACCCCCCCAATTTTATTTTAACCAATTTACAATAACACAGTGAGAATACAGTATATATTAATAGATCAAGCACACCCATTTAAACGCGATAAATATTAACTCTTAAATTCAATACTTTTTAACAAATCACAACTAAAAACAATACACCATGCCTCTTACGTAAAAAACAAAAATATTGATACTGCACAGAAACACAGTATAAATAAAATGTTTAAAAAAAAAAAAAAATTGCACTTAATAACTTAAGCATTTAGGCAAATGAAAACTTTTCCCGTCATAGCTTCTGCAATGGTGTTCCATAGGGATGCAGCGATACAGTTAAGACATGGTTCAGTACGATTTTTGATATGGGGGACACAATTTTCGATCCGATTCAATACATTTAATGCTCTTTAAAAATGATAACAATTATATTTTTTGTTTCGTTTTTTTTTTTTTTTTTTTTTTTTTGCTAACAAGCAAAAATTAAATTGCCATCATATAAACATGCATTTTAGTGCATAATATTTATGTGATTTCTTCTTACTGATCTGAAAAAATGTATGAAAGTGCTGAGAACAACCTTTACTGTTTGTTAAGTGAGGCAGGGCACACTGTTGATTGCTACAGCTCTCTTAGCAGCTAGGATTACTACATGAGCAAGACATCCTGTTTGTGGTCCGAATCCATCTGTGTCACGTACTGAATTAACAATATTTGCAACATTATCTATAGTCACTGGTATGGATTGATTTGGCCTTCTTAACTTCCATTCAGTCATGACAGTTTAGAATTCATCGATGGAGTATATGGCCTACGTGTCCCATAATCACTCTGGGCATGGGAAGTAGCACATCTAGTTTGCCATTTCATGATATCTAGTGTGTGCACGCATTAAAAAAGTTAGCAAGCGCCGCTGAAGTCACGTCTGCTCATTACTGCACAACACCAGCATATGACAATCGACTTTCATAAACAGGACGAGTCTGAAGCACAGCACTCTTAATTTAATCCAGCCCTTCGTTGTCAAAGCGAGGTTGTTCGTAGCAGCCAAGTCGATAACGTTTTGGCGGACTTCGTTGTAAATATCCGGCGTTGTGCTGAAAAATAGCCGCCCCATGTGAAATGTCACTGCTGATGGGAGCGCCCACACCTCAACAACACCGGCGCGCCATAGATGGTCCACAGTCACTCCGGAGCACTGACGCGGCCGGAAAACGTTGAACAATAGGATATAATGGGAACGATTGGCTCCGGCGCTAGTTTTTGCCAGACCTGGAACGAAGATGCATTTTGCGCAGTTGGTAACGAGGAATCCGAACTTTTAACAGCACTTCTGCCGCACGTGTGCACGTGTGTGCGTGCGTGCGGCAGACGTGCTGTTAAATTGCAGCTGTTAAATCGCAGCGGAAAAATTACCGCCTTCATTTTTATTTATCGCGCGATAAATGGAATTATTGTATATTGCGACAGGCTTAGTGTTCAGTCCTATATCCAATGCGTGATATGTTTTTTATTATACAAAAGAGTACTCACTCTGGCCATTTCGAGATTGGCTGCTCCCCTCCTTTGCTTTGCCTGGGGTGGTAGGGTGGTCTCATCAGTGCCAGTCATCGTCCTCTTTCTTGATATCTCGGGACATTTAGGTGGCTGCACGTATATGGTGGGCACCGCATCTGCTTTCAGCAGCAATTTCTTAGCAAAACCTGATTTCATTTGTCCATAGTTCGAATAGTTTTCAGGTGTCAAATGCGCACCACACAAAACCGTGCTGGAGGCTGGCTCTGCAAAATTAGCCCTCTTTGCACAGACGAACTTTACTCATTGTCTGCGTAGTCCAGCACTTTTTCTCGCGTTCGGGAACTCATGGGTACAAATGGCTATTTGCACACCACACAGCACGACAGGTTTGAACCATTTTAGCAATTTTTTTGAGAAAACACGAACGCAACTCTCTGGTCGATAAACAACGATGGCACCTGCCTCGACCTTTTGTTTCCTGGCTGTGACGTCACAGCCCCATTCGGCTGTTTCCGGGCTACATTCGGAAATGTTCGTAATTTTCTATTTTCGATAATTGCTCATGAATGTGATCTATTTTTTTTGTTAACTTTATTAATATTTGTTATCTTGCCACATAACGGTTCTATTTATCTCACAGCCCCTTAGTATTATAATTCTCTTTAATTCAAATACGACAGTGGTAGCAATATATTAGTGTTGAATAACTATATTTTTACCTTAGTCTAATTTTTTCTTTCATCCCAGACAATAGTAGATGATTTAATTACCTGACATGTTTCGGCGAACACTTCCGCCTTCGTCAGAGGGTCACTGGTGTTGGTGTGATGCGTCTTTATCAGCTGATGGATGAAGGCGTGACTCACCTGTCAGATTGACAGGCAAAAGTCACGCCCTCTGCTGACCATTCACTCTTCCAGGATGCTGGTCCAGGTCGTAGAGAGCACGTATGCCCCCTTGTCCCTGTTGATGGTCCTTGGGCGGACATTGTTCCAAAACGGTTTTGGCTTTCTCAAGTAAGTTTTTGCAAACTCCAGCCTGGCTTTTTTGTCTCTGGGTCAGAAGCGGGGACTTCCTTCACCGTTATTCACCACCCGCACAATCTTTCGTGGAAATCTCATGTCGATTTTTCTTTTCCGTCCATTTCTAGGGAGGTTAGCCACAGTGCCATGGGCTATACACTTACTGATGACACTGCACACAGTAGACACAGGAACATTCAGGTCTTTGGAGATGGACTTGTAGCCTTGAGATTGCCCATGCTTCCTCACAATTTTGTGTCTTAAGTCCTCAGGCAGTTTGGTCTTCTTTCTTTTCTCCATGCTTAATGTGATACACACAAGGACACAGGACTGAGGTTGAGTCAACTTTATTCCATTTTAACTGGCTGCAAGTGTGATTTGGTTTTTGTCATCACCTGTGATGTGCCACAGGTAAGTAACAGGTGCTCTTAATTACACAAATTAGAAAAGCATCACATGATTTTTTTAAAGGGTGCCAAGACCTTTGTCCGGCCAATTTTTGGAGTTTTCTGTAAAATAATAATGATTTAAGTTTTTTTCCATTCTCTTTTGTGTTTTTTCATTGCAAGCGAAACTAAATGAAGATGTTACTACCAAAGCATTTGTAATTACAATCATTTTCTGGGAGAAATTGAGCATTATCTGACAGAATTCCAGGGGTGCCAATGCTTATGGCCAGCAGTGGAGGTTGATGCTTTGAATTTTGCTGCTTGTGGGGCGATCTACTCTCTCAGGTTGCGGATTGCAGTTTCTATTTTTCATCCTCACTTTTGTGTGTGTTTTTTTTTTTTTTTTTTGTGTGTGTCTTTTTCGTACTTTATTTTTGTGGAATATTGTGAACATTCCTACTATTTGGCTATTCATTATTAGACAATATGGTGGTAGTTTTTTCCCCCCATTTTCCCATCTAATTTTGCATTTCTCATTAAATATTTAAATAGTATACAGGTTTTGATCATTTATTTTGCTCTGGCTCTCATTAGTCTGGAAGTGTTCATATTTTGACTCGTGCCACTCCCAATTGTGAGTAATTGATGCTATAGTACAATTCTCCTAATATTCTGATTTTCAAAGCCTTTCTCGAATATATTCGTATTTTTTCTTTTTATGTTTATTTTTTTCCTTTTCCTGCTTCACTTCTGGTAAAATGGTGAAGCACATCATTATATTTTGAGTAGTTCCACCCCTGTTGGCAAATGGCTGATGTCTATTAAATGTGTTTTGATGGCGTTTATGGAAGTCAAGCTCAATGTGGTGCGCACAATCAATGATGTCATTAAAAAAAGTCAGCCTCCGAGTGTCATTAATAGAAATGGGGTTTGATCATTCACGGAAGAAAATGTAAATATTCATCAGCAAAGCAGGGACATATTTTCTTGGTGATTATTAACTCATTGGCTGCCATTGACGGCAATACACGTTCGATCCATTTGGTCAGAATGACCTGGCAGCTATCATTTGATCGCATTGAGTTAAAAGGTGGTGTGTTACTCATCCCTTGAATTTTCCCGTCTGGAATTTATGGAAGTAGCAGCATAGGTACGCCGCACCCCCCCATTTCCCGATCACCCCCGGCCGCCTCGGGGCATCTCTTTGCGCGGGGGCTATAATTGTTGCCGTAAATCGTGGCGCACCCCCGCGCCCCCGTCTTAAGCGGCCATTACGCACGCTTCACTTCGGCCCTTGTTGATTGCAAGTGTCAAGAGGGGCGGATTTATGCACTCTGGCTCGGGGAGACGCAGCCAAGCGGGGACGCGGGCGCCGGCCTGCTTCGCTTTTGCCGTTTCACGTAGATTTTATTTGTATTTTTCTACTTTTTGTTTATTTTTGCGTCAAGGTGTTACTACATTTTATTCTGAGACTTGTGCAGTTTCCGCAGGCAAAATTCCTGACGTATATGAGATGTTTTTTACGGCGTGGCGGTGGCGTGTTTATGGACGCAATCAATGAAGTCATTAATAATTCAGCCTCAAAGTGACATGAATGTAAATTTTGTTTGATCATTCAGATAAACCGTGGAAAAAAATGTAAATATTTATTAGAAAAGCAGAAGCGCAGCTGCAGGATATGCAGCCCTGATATACGTTGATGGTGTACATTTTTGATCTCCATTGATGTGCATGAGCTTGAGCGATGAATTAATTTCCTGAATTGATGAAGATGAAGGTTAATCTTTAGGAGGCGTACGTAAATAAACGGATGATTGGCGGCGACATCAGAGCACAGCGGAAATTCAGTTCCCTTGCTGGTAGATATTTTTCTCCCTCGTTCCCAGTACATCGTTGGGAATTTTTGATTTGCCCAGCATCGCTCGCTTTCCTTGCGCGATGGGAAATCGCTATCGCGGCCGCCATCCGTTTTGGGAGTTCAATAAGATGACAGGCGGGACCTGAACAAATGCAAACAGTAGAAACGGAAATGATAGGAACCAATGTTCCCTCTAATTTTTCATGTGTCTGAGCAGACACACAAGCTCTCTGAGCACACTGGGGACCACAGTGAGCAACATCAGATGTGTACACAGAGGCCACACACCAGTATCACCCCCATTCAAAACCTTGGATCATAGCAAGTTAGATGGCTTATTAAAAGAATGAAATTACAGCAGCAATTTCCATTAGTTTAATACAGTATAATTGATTTGGCCCACTTAAAATGAAAAAGACCAAGCTCTCGTTGTTCATGAGACGTGTACTATGTTATATGTGAGAGTCCTGTTTTAACCATAGGAGAGTCTTGCTTTCCAATTGTGGCATGGGTGAGTTAATAAATAAAACATAACGAACAACCACAATGTATCACACTATATCACTCCATTAAAACTGTTCAGACAATAAGGACACTCAAGATTCCTTTTCTCTGTATCTGAGCAGCTACACTGCCAAAACACACCTCCTTAAAATTAGTTCCCTCGTTTTCAGTGTAAATCTACAAAAAAAAGTGAAAGTATCTGCCAGTGCTTCAAGTAAATTTTTACTCAGATTTCTTGAAATAAGAAAAATAGCTAGCGGGAAATTAGCTTAAAAGACATACTTTAAGCAATAAATGGATATATTTTATCTGGAAAAAGATTTGAAAGGTCAGAAACATTCTTAATTCAAGAATAGATCTTTGTAAATGGAGTGTACATATAATCGCGCTTTACCTACATTTTTCAATGCCCAAAGCGCTTTACATTAGCACACATTTACCCTTTCACGCACACATTCACACCGCAATGGTGCTGCTGCCATGCAAGATGCTGCCAATCCATTGGGGGCAAGTTAGGGTTCAGTGCCTTGCCCAAGGGCACTTCGACAGTGGGCAGTCATAGCCGAGAATCGAACCGCTGACCCTTCGGTCCCAGGACAACTCAAGCTACCAACTGTTCACAGTTTTGTCTAATTAACTAATTAACTAGATTAGTTCTAAAATTAGATATCAATTAATACTGTAGCGCTTGCAAAGATCGGCAGCGGATTGTTGCTTCAGTAAATCAGCAGAGGAGTCAAACTCACTTTTCTCCACCAATGCGAACGTCGCGTTGCCGTATCGAACGCACCAATGGGAGCGTCACGTTGCCGTATCGAACGCACCAATAGGATTGTCGCGCTGATATATCATTGCGGCGCTAACAGACAGTAGTCCTATTGGTGCTACAATGCGTTTCTGTTGAATTTTATTTTTCTGCGCTTCATAGATTTTCTTGTGCGCTGAGTGTGTGCAAGCAGTGCACGATTGTGCACGCGCGCAGCTGTGAGGAAACATTGGTAGGAACAGAATCCGAAGCAGGAAAATTACTGCATGAAGATTCAAAAAATTGTAAAATCACTAATGCTAGACTCGTAGTTTGTAGAATCCTTGCTTCCAATTAGCCAATCTTTAACTTACTCACTCACTCACTCACTCACTCACTCACTCACTCACTCACTCACTCACTCACTCACTCACTCACTCACTCACTCACTCATAGGCGACCACTCCACATATTTATGGTACAAACTATTCAACTTGTATCCACCGAGCGAAATTAATTAATGAACGTGTCGATGCGTGTCAGTGGATTCATATAACAAGGTTAGCCGTTAGCTTACATGTGCTGACAGGACGCTGAAGACAATTAGCCAACATGCGGTGTTAGCACTACTAATGAATGAATGAATCAGACAATAACACTGCAATAAATACATGAGTTGCTAAAGGCACAAAAAAACATATATTTGTGTTACGGCTGACCCAAACGACTATTTTTCTCCCGATTACTCAGCAGACTTTTTTAATGATTTGTCGACTAGTCTAATAATTTTTTTACTAAATTTTTTTTTTTTTTTTTTAATCCAGCCATTAAAGTTTTGTTGACGCTTATTAATTCACAAAAACATTTTGGAACACGTACATGTTTTTATTAACTCATTCACTCCCAGCCATTTTTACCGGAGCAAGGCCTTTCGCTCCCGGCCGTTTTACTGGATTTTGACCGATTTTGCAAGGCCCACAGAAAATTATTTTCTGTTGCTATATAAACATGGAACCCACCAAAAGAAAGATTAAACTCTCTTCTTTCAGCAGAAAAAAAACTTAGCTCATATCTTTTTCCATTCTTTAGAAATCAGCATTAGAAAATAGCTTAGTTTGAGCAATTTTCCGATTTCTGATGAAAAAACGGAGAAATTGAGCTTTTTGTGAAAGCATACATTTCAAACATAACTTTGACTTTAACGCAGCTATTTTTTGCTTTAGTTACATCCCAAACACCTGAATAATGTTTTTCTTTTACAAAATAAGATAAACAACAAGACAAATAGAACTTTTGATAGCAAAGTAACAATTTATTTACACATAACTAACTGAAAGATGACACTGTTCTGGCCGCGACAGCCGGTTAAACTTTTGCCTCATCGCCGTCTGTCTCATAAAGATGATTTTTTTTTTAGTCACTGCGGGCTCTGCTCGCGAGCAGCACTGACTCAAAGCCATGTCCACTGCACTAGTGGTCCCGGTCGTTCTGCTCGGTCGTCCAGCGCCTGGCACTCCGGAGGTCCTACCGGTTGTTCTGCTGGGTCGTCCGCCACCTGGCATCCATTCGGTCGTCTTCCGCCGGTGCCCGGCCTTGCGGCTTGGCCGTTCATTGCCTTTGAATCATGTTGCGGGTCTTACCAAATAGGCTACTGCCCTCCAGTGGCCATTTTTATTGCTTTAAAGTGGATTTTCAGCTTTGTGCTTTGGAGCTAAATTGAATCACGACCCAGAGATGTCTTTTTTGGGGAAAAAAAAAAAACAAATGTAAAAGACGTATAAATACGTCTTTGGGACACTGAAACAATTAAAAATAGAAGGTATTTATATACGTTTTTGGGAGCAAATGAGTTAAAGTACATATAAACACATAAATAACAATAATAAAAATCACAAATTAACAATGAGGTCAAATGCTGATAGCATTAACTAACACAAAAGAATGGAATGTAAACAGAATCAGAACACTGTGACTTCACCTTTCCAACATGATTCAAAATAATTGTTACTTTCTCTTTTTGTGGTATGTCTATATTGTTCCCAGCATTAAAGTGAGCACCAGCAGAGTAGATAAATAAATTTCACGTATCACTGAAGTACGTGGGGGAAAAAAATCACTACGTACTATTGCTACGAGAAAAAAATAAGTCTCATTATTACAGAGGGGTAATGTTGCTGCTACGCACTTTACCTACATGTACCTTAGCTGGAAGCTACGACGAAGCATTAGCATAAATTCTTCTGTTAATTATAATTTGATGTAGATGAAGCAAATTAATAGGACCTCCTAATTTGTTAAACCGATTCTAAAACACAAGATGCTTTCAATGTGCTTTACGTAGCTGCTTATTCAACTACATTAGTCTGGCATTAGCCCCTAATACTCCGTGGTACAACGCACATAAAGGCAACGTCAATGACAAAATATCAGTAGTTAGTTATATGGACTTACGATCTGCCAGCTTGTTGTCTCCTGTTGTTTTCCAAAACTACAACTGGGTGACAGTACTTTAGGTGTTCATTTACGGCCGACACCTTCGTGGTATGCAATTGCAAGCTTGGCGTTCAAACAGTACAAAAACATAAATGAAACGGGATGTAAGTAAAACAAAGAACAACTGGCTAACTTACATTGCAAAAGTCCCCAAGCTTAAATGCTATAAAATGCTAACTTTTTTTTTTTTTTTTTTTTTTTTACAATGCTCTTAACAAATGGTTCCAACACAAATTCCCACAAGAAATGGCTAAATATACCTATAAACTAAATTACAAATGCATTAAAAAACATTAGATCAAACAAAAATTTAGCTAATATTGGTCTATATTGAGAGCAGCTGGATTCAGACATGTAAAATGAGATATTTCATATTCACTGTTATCACTAGAGGGCACTGTATCCACCCAAGTCAATAAAACTAATTGCAAACACTTTTAAACAAACCATTACAGCACCATTTTATTTAAACGAATACTCGAAGCAGCAAAATTTAATTTGAATCTTTTTGTCTAATAGAATTACTCAGGTTAAGCGATTAATCGTTGCCATTTTTCTAAAATTATTGGGAAATACTCCAAACTCACATGTTTTAAAAAATTTTTTGTACTTATTAGATATTTTTTCCAATATTTTTATACATCACTCCAACTAGTATTGTTTTTTTTTTGTTTTTTTTATTTAACTTGAATTTGTGTGTGTGTATGGTGGGTAGCTCTTGCGCTGCTCTCTGGAAAGCGCACAGCCCTTGACAGCTTTGGCAGATGTATGATATTGATCTTATTTGTATGATCGTGTTGCCTGATATTGTTGTACGATAACGTTGGTGAAAAAATGTTAATGTTAAGCTTTTGCTGTGAGACTTCAGTGTGTCAGATAAGCACACTTTTACCAGCTACTTTAAGGCCACAAAACTATTGGTACTCGGAAAGTAACAGTTGTCAAACATTGGCATTTTCTCTGGCATTTCCGACGTGACTTTTTCGTAGCAAACGTTTCTCAATATTTTACAAGTGCGTTGTTTTCAAGCTATGATGAAACGAAAATATGTGTGACTTGTTTTGGTATCCTTGAATGATGCGTGGTGGCTAAATTGTCTACGCGAATGTCTAATGCGCGTAATGGAATTGCGAGTTGCCCCGCGTGGCAAATAAATAATTTAATGCAAATCCCAGCATCGTGCCTCCCGCCAATTAAGCTAACCTGTTTTAGCTGTAAGTGATTCTATTACATTAGCGTGCCGTGGCGCTGACTGCATTAGGGAAGCTTTAATCAGTCGCTAATCAAATTAGCGTCGCAGACAGACGGGCGGGAAGTGGCGCGCTTGACGGGAAGCACCTTGCCGCCTCACCTGAGGCTCACGTTGGGGACGTCGCCTCGGAAAACTTCAACTTTTTCCCGCCGCCAATCAGCTCGTAGCTTTTGCCCACAATGTGACTGAGGTGAAATATTACCGCAACAAATGGTTCTTGTAAAAACTAGCTGATGTTATTCTGAACCAAATAGGACTACAAAAACAAGCTAAAAAATGTAATAATAAATATACAACACAGTGGCGCCACCACTAAATTGGTTGGCCACCCCACTGGCCACCCCGCTTGCCAGTATATCGTTAGATTGTTGTAGCATCAGTTACGGATTTCATCCCAAATTAATGCATTTATTTTGTTTTGTTAAATATAGGGCTGTCAAATTTATCCCGTTAACGGGCGGTAATTAATTTTTTGTAATTAATCACGTGAAAATATTTATTTCAATTAACGCATTCGCGGTACGACTCATTCACGCATTGCCACAAACAGCCTACAATGGCGCCGTTTTACTTATATATAGAGATAGGAGGCAGTGTCAAGTGAGTGGAGTAGATAAAAGCATTCATTGGGGCCGTGCTTTTAATTGGCAAAAGCTTTGTCATATCTCCCACAGCAACTATAAATATTGTGGGAAGGGACGTGGGGAAGAATGGCAGGAGTTGATCTTTTTCTTAACACCCTGTAGTGTACCCAACACAGAGAAGATATAGCATTTGCAGCCACCACGCACAGTCAGGGTTGCACCACTTCCCATCATGCATTTGGGCAGAAAAGTTAAGTCGCTACAGTATCATTTACTGAAACTCAACAAATACACTAGATGGCAATATTTAGTCACAATATACAAACTGACATTTATCCTTAAAGAATTACAAGTCTTTCTAACCGTGGATCCCTTTCACAGAAAGAATGTTAATAATGTTAATGCCATCTTGTTGATTTTTGTTGTTGTAATAAACAAATACAGTACTTATGTACAGTATGTTGAATGTATATATCTGTCTTATCTTTCCATTCCAACAATAATTTACAGAAAAATATGGCATATTTTAGAGATGGTTTGAATGTAGCCCTAGTTAAATGTACACCTTATGCCTAATATATACATAACACAATAAAACAGAATTTTTGTGGAACTCAAAATGTTGACTGGACAGCTATGGACTATGCACATTAAATCATTAGTAACATCAAATATTACACAATACACCAAAGTATATCAGTAGTCGTGTCCTTAAGTCTTTCTGATAGTGTTCCCCTGACCTTTCTACTGCAATAATATAATGAAAACCTGAAATTATGGCTTTTAGTTTTGGCCACCCCAAGATTTTAAGTGGCCCCATCTGGCCACCCCTACGAAAAATTTCTGGAGGCGCCACTGATACAACATGGACCTTCTGTGTTAGCATTGTGGCTACTGAGGCTCCTTTATGTAGCACCCTCTGATTGGCTGCTTGGTGTCGATGTTGCTATTTTATTTTATTTTATTTTATTTTTTTTTGTATTTGCTTGTCTTCAACTCAACGCGATAGCAGGCTTGGCTAAAAGATAACCTAGGATAAAAAAAACAATAAGATGGACTTCCTGCATAACTGATTTTGCTACTGCGGCTCCATAGCACCAGACTTCCTGATTGTACGTTTGGTAAAAATGATGCTGTGTTGTTTTATGTTTTGCCTGCGGCTTGACTGTGGTTAGCGTGCAGGGCTAGAAGGAAGTCATGAAACAAAGGGTATATGCAGTTCAATATGTACAAAACTGTCCATCTGTAAAATATAAAACTAACAGGAAGTTAGCAAGTCACAGTAACAGACGTCCAAACCATTTTTGTTGTTCGATTGCTGCCAGTTCCTCTCAATCCAAATGTTTGGACATCCAGTGACTTCAGTGGCACTGAAACACAGTCTTCTTTTGTCTGGTGGGACAACACAGACTGACGCTGTTGTTATGGTTTTCCCTGGAACAAGCAGCAACACGGTGCAGTCGGCGCAGGAGTTTTTATTGGGGCGCGAGGCGGGAGTCAATGGAGCTGTTTTCAATTAGTTTTCAAAGTGCTTATCCCATTAAAGCTAATGACTTATTGATTTAACGACAGTGGCGCTTTTGGTGTGAAACGTGCCGCCGTGATGACTCCGCCCGCCCTCGGGGTCGTTATCGAACGCCGTGCGGAAGTGGGCCAGCCACGCGGCTTTTTGCGCGTTTCAATGTGTCTCATATTTCTAAAAACTTCTCGCTCAAATCATGTTTCCCAATGAGTTCAGGCTCATGGAAACATACAAAAAACTTTTTTTTTTTTAAAAGTGTATTACTTCATGAAATAACAGGAAAGATCCCAAGATACCAAATGGCTCCATAGACCCAACTCTGATATTCAAATATGAAATATTGTGAATATGTACAACTAGTTTTTTTAAGGATAAATACATCCACTCTTCCAACCCCCTACGGTACTAAACTAATCATACAATAAAATGACGAAGAAATAAAGGAATTAAATAAAAATTTAAAAAACTATTAACATGTTAAATACAGTGAAGCAGTAATTATAACTATAAAATCATCAAGTAAAGGAATAATAATTATTAGGATTATTTTGTATAGAAATTGATGCATTATTGATTAAATCCCCTGATCTAAAACCTCCTTTGGGCATGACAGTAATAAAGAAATAAAAAATAAAATAAGTACAATAAAACGTTTTACTTAACAGACATTAATATTTCATTAATAAGTCCCAGTCAAAATGGACTGAATGTCTTTCGCCGTCAATGGCAGCCAATGAGTAAACAGATTACCGTAATTTTTGCACTATAAGGCGCACCAGACTATAAGCCGCCACCCACCAAATTTGAATTGAAAACGACATTTGTTCATAGATAAGCCGCACTGGACTATAAGCCGCGGCTGTCCTCACTGTATTATGGGCTATTTACACCAAAAGATGTTAACCGGTAACACTTCATTTGACAGCGGCATTTGTCATGAGACAAAATGAACCATCAATTAGCTGCAAAGCTTCATTGCTTCAAGAAGCTTCATTTGGCCATCACTGCTCCCCTGGGGGAGACATTTAACCTCTGCTGCCACCGGCTGTCAACTCTGTTGTTGTCCAACATGCCTCCTAGCATGCATTGCAGCGCTACAAATGTTAATAACAATACAAATTTATTGTTCTGTGCTGATTATTTCTTCAGTTAGTGTTCCAGTTGTTTCATTAATTGCTAGTTATGGTGTTTGGTAACACTTTATCTGACAGTGGCGCCTTAAGACTGTCATTAGACAATCATAATTATGACATGACACTGTCATGAGCATTAATGAATGCATATAACAAATGTCATTTAGTGTTATCTGGCAAATTATTTCACTTTTGAATGGTTTTAAAAGATCCGAGCTGGACATATATGGAGTTAACATAATTTGCCCGATGACACTTAATGACATCTGTCAAAAGCATTTAGAAATTCCCATGATAGTGTTATGTCATAATGGTCTTATGACGCTGCTGTCAAATAAAGCGTTACCTATTAACCCAAATAAATCAACAAATAAGCTGCACTGGACTATTAGACGCAGGATTCAAAATGAAGGAAAAAAGTAGCGGTTTTATCATCTGAAAATTACGGTAATTGGATTTAAGGTAACACTGGTTAAGGTGTAAGAATGTGTGGTTTTCATGGGTTTTTATACATTCAGACGTTGGCATCTCTTCACTAGTATCTTCCTCTCGCTAATTGAGCTCAATTACCAGCAGCTATTTGAGTTGGCCTCTTCCTCCCCATCCTCCTCTTCCTCGTTCCTCATTTCCTCCCTCCACGCTGGAAGATCGCGGCTTGCTGACGATGGCGTTTTCTCATAATGAGGCGAGCGATAAGGCGGCCGCCGACCTTGATCATCTTCTTCTTCTTCCTCTTTTTTTGTTGCTTCTTCCCTTCTCCGATTTCCCAAGCACATTTATCTCGGCCAGAGCCGAGCGGGCGAGCCGGACCGCGGGCTCATCTTGATAGAGATGACCAAGCCACTGCTTCGGCTCGCGGTTTATCAAACAGGAAGTAGGAAATGGCCACTTAAATTCATCACTAATGCAACAGCTGGACGATAGATACTGTTACAAGCCTTTTTTCCACCATGGCAAATAAGAAAAATATATACTGAACATAACATTGTTTATATAATACATATAACTTCAAAAGTTATACAGTTATTGAATTTATTTTCTTTTTTTGTGTTTAAAGTTTAACTTATTTTTAAATTTCAAATGTATTACTGCATCAATTTTTGTTTTTCTGTATGATTTGAAACACATCATTTTAGGATTCATTCTTATTATTCTTTAATGTTTCATTTTATTTTGTATACCGTATTTTTCTGACTATGTCACATTTTTTTTTCATAGTTTGGCTGGGGGTGCGACTTATACTCAGGAAAAACTTGTGTATGAAATTACTAACACATTATTATATCATTTCACATGTTATTTTGGTGTTTTGTAGTGACACTGATGGTTTAGTAAACTTGTTAGCATATTCTTTATGTTATAGTTATCTTAATAACTCCTAATAGCTATGTTACGTTAACATACCGGCCACGTTCGCGTTCTGCCTTTGGCAATGTGTGTTCAATTGTATTATAGGCTTTTTTATATTGAAATGCATGCTTTTAGTTTGTGGCGCTTTCACGCCCAAGTGGGGGCGCACTCGCACTTGTTTACGCGAAGAAGAGTGCTCAGACGCCAGAAGAAGACGGACAGCTACGCAGCTTTGAGCGATTGGGCGAGTTAGCGAGAGAGAGAAAAACACGGCTGCGAACCTACGTTCATTGTTTATGCTTGTAAAATATCTCTACAGAGGCAACGCTTGTGTGTCTCATCTTTTCTGTTGTTGTTGTGTGTTTTCCACCCGCGATCGGACACTTAAAGCCAGTTGTGTGGTTGTTTGAGCAATGTGCTAATGCTAGCGAACGCATGCTAACCGTTTGTGTCATTGCTATGATAGCAGCTAATTATTATTTATTTACGTTGATGCGAACCTGTTTGGTATCGAGAACGAAATTGATTTGTTTTTCTATTTTTAGTTTCACTCTTCAAATGATGGTGTCATAACGACGGCCAAAATAAAGTCATCAAATTATACGGACATCCAGCATCATCATTTGGGAGTTTAGCTAGCTGCATAGCCAGGACCGAGCCGTAGCGTCCTGGTGAGGACAGTATATTCTAGTGCTGCAACGATTAATCAATTAACTCGAGTATTCGATTGGAAAATTAAATTTTGCTGCTTCGAGTATTTGTTTAATTAAAGTGGCATCGAAATGGTTTAGTTTTATTGATTAGGGTGGATACACTGCCCTCTGGTCTGCCTCTTTTCATATGGCTGAATCCAACTGCTCCCTGTTAAGACCAACGTAAGTTTTTGTTTGAGCTAATGTTTTTTATGCATTCATAATTTAGTTTATAGGTATATTGAGTAAATTTTTGAGGGAATTTTTTCTCAACCTTTTGTTAAGAGCATTGTAAAAAAAAAAAAAAAAAACAAGCATTTTATAGCATTTAAGCTAGCGGACTTTTTCTATGTCAGTTAGCCAATTGTTCTTTTGTTGTACAGAGATGCTCTTTTTTTTTTTTTTTTTTTTTAAATCCCGTTTGAGGCTCAGCTCAGTTATTTTAATTTTTCATGTTCCTTATCCGATTACTCGATTATTCGAACTAAGTAGTCCATCGATTAATCGACTACTAAAATATTTGATAGCTGCAGCCCTAGTATATTCGCATTTCGTTGTTCATGCATCATGTAACATTATCATACTGTATACTTATTCAGCATGTTGTCCTATATTGTATTGTTATTTTAAAATGCCTTTCAAGATTACATATCTGTTCTATGTGTTGGATTTGATCAATTTCCCCCCCAAAATTCGACTGTGTGATTTATACCCAGGTGCGACTTATAGTCCGAAAAATATCGTATTTCATATGTATGGCGAACATGCCACTTTAGAACTCTTGTTATTCTTGTGCACAGATACATTCATAAAATCCACGTATCATTATTTCTCTCATTCTTCGACATATTTACATAAAATAAATGCTAACTGCACGTTTTTTTTTTTTTTTTTTTTTTTGCTTTCAACCAAGAATCGAGACTGTTTTACGTCCATATCTGTAAAGAATTCAGGGATTTAAGCATTTATTTACAAGAATCTTCACTGGAAAGTTCTGTTTACATATGGTGGCCGCACATTGACTGACAGACTAGCATTGTAGTTCGCCATATTTACATAAAATAAATGCTAACTGCAAGTTTTTTTGTTTTTTTTGCTTTTAACCAAGATCCGAGACTGTTTTACGTCGCTATCTATAAAGAATTCAGGGATTTAAGCATTTTGTCACAAGAATTTTCAACAAAAAAAAGCTCTTTGTCTGTGATTTCACTCGGTCAGCTTTGACGGCCACGCCAGCAATGCAGACCCCCTATTAATCGGCCGCTCGTCCCGTGTCCTGTCAATATAGCTATGAAGTCTATGAATCTAGCTGTAATATTTAGTACATATTTTGACCTACAGAGGGCGCCATGTTTTAGGCCACGCAATGGACGCTCGAGGTGATGACGTAATTTGTTGCTGTCACTAGACGAACACTACCGGTGTTCTGCAATTCTGTTAGAAGTGGCGAGACTTACTATTTGTGTTTTATTGAGTCTTTTATTACCTTTTCATTGCCTCAAAATAGTTTTTGCATGTGTTCCCCTCTCATACCTTTAAGCATTATATTGTTTCTTTTGGTAGCTTTAAAGTAGATTGTTGATCTGTTGACCACATTTGTCACGTAGCGTATTTAAAACACCCTTATTTGATATTACTACGTTTAAGTATTTTCTTAAGGCATCTTTAGTATGTTCTGTCTGTATGCATCGAAACAAACAAGCTGAAAGCGCGCGGTACTACTTTGGGTGTCAAATTCGCCTCTTGTAGGACGTTTCGCTGGTGTGACACATTTTGGCAAAACACAGCTATTTTGTTCCTACTCTCGTCTCGTCTCATCCCGTCCTTCTTGTTCATTTTGCTTTCGCTGCTCGTTTTGTGAAATATCGACGGTGCTGTCATGCTCATTAATGTTCCACTCGGGTTCAAATTGAAAGGGCTAAACATATGACATGTTTATGTCGCTAGAGTCATACACTGAAAGCCTGGTCGCGTAACCCAGTGACATCACCATCCTGGGACGTCAACAACAATGGTGACCTACTAGTTAAACTAATTTTACAAATTGTATAAAAACTATCAACAGGAGTTTTAATATCAAATTATTTTAACTCATAATAACGTTTCTTTAAAGAACTACGAGTCTTTCTATCCGTGGTTCCCTTTAAAGCAGACATGTCCAAAGTGTGGCCCGGGGGCCAAATGCGGCCCATGGTCAAATTTCATCCGGCCCCCAGCCTCTGTCATGAGATCAATAACGTCTGGCCCGCACACAGACTTAATAAATTGGTCAGCAGTACTGCTACCAGAAAATGATATCGCTTACACACTAAATGCTGCTCCTCATTTACCCACTAAAAGGCAGCGGTACTCTAAGCAACATTACCCCGTGTGACCCATGACTTCCAATTTTCTAAAATAGCGACAATCAACAACAACAAAAAAGAAAGTTGACTGCGACGGCCAACGCTTCAAGGATAGGTGGAAATTGGACTATTTTTTCACTAAAATGCGCAACATTTGTGTCTGCCTCATTTGCAAAGAGACAGTCGCTGTTTTTAGAGAGTTCAATGTGAGTCGATATTACCAAACAAGACACACTGAAATGTACGACAAGATTACAGGGAAGATACGCAGCGAGAAATTGAAGCAACTTGAAGCTAGTTTAATTTCACAGCAGCACTATTTTGCAAGACCCGAGAGTAGAAAGAGAACGCCACAAAGGCTAGTTGCGATATTGTTGAAATTATTAATTTTAAAAAAATTATAAAGCGAATGTGACACACAGAATGACTTGCTAAAATTTGCTTAAACATATTGGTCTAGGTAAAGGACGTCAGCAAAGGTCGGCCCCCCACATTTTTACAACACCAAATCTGGCCCCCTTTGCAAAAACTTTGGACACCCCTGCTTTAAAGCATTTTGAGTTCCCACACCCCCTTCCTTGCCTTGCTTTGCCTTTTATTTTCCCTGTGATTGGGTCCACCTCGTCTTTGAAACCTGACAGCATATATGAAATACATGTATAATTATTATTATTCTAACCATTTTCAAGGGATACTCAAGAGAAGCGTTTCCCACTTTTAATCATAAAGCAGAAAATTCAACGCAACAAAAATTGATCTACTAATAAGTGACATTAACAGCAGCATTTATGTTTACACTCTAATCTTCCAATGAGGGTGAGAAGAAAATTAGCCATTGTTGATATTCACAAAGGAAAAACACTAAAACTACATAAGATTTAAAGATGAATGACAAACATATATTGCTAAAATTGACGTTAATAAAAATCGAAAGGAGGAAGTACGAGGAAGTTATAATGACACCAAATGACCTTTACTTTTTAATCATTGGCTACCATTGGTGTCTATCATCGTCAATGGCACTGAAACATGATCATTCACTGCCAACCCTCCCATAATGTTCAAATAGTAACATGAGTGTTTTTTAATTAAAGAGGTGGCCTAAGGGCTTTCCTACACTTTGACATTTTCCTTCATTTAAAAGTTAAGCATCACACACTTGGGTTGTAATTAAGCAGAAATAATCTGCGTTGGCCATCACTTAATTATGATTTTTTCCCCACCCCTTATCTAAAATATTCTGGCTGACCACGCAAGATATGCTAACATGTAGCCATTGTTACATGTTATATTTTGGGGCTGACTTGAAATTTTCAAAGATAAATTTGCACATTTCGAGTTTGTACAACTACCGTCTCACGATTTTAATCTTGGTCCATATTTTCCCATGTTGGAAAAGTAGGAATCTGTTTTGCTATTTCTCCAAGAACAGAATTTTATCAAATTCAGCTGCAGTCCACTTCAGCTGCCCCCCCAACAATCCCGTAGCCTACGGCCTTAAGCAGAATAAGCATTGGAAAATGGTTGGCTGGTGTTTTTGTCCCGCTCTAGTGTTCCTCGAAGTGTCTCTCATGGAGCCTGGAGGACCAATCAGAGTGCAGCTCTTCATCCATATGCTAATATGCTTGATTTATGTTGTGATGCTGCAGGGTATAAGTAAAAAAAAAAAAAAAAAAAAAAAAAAAAAAATGGAGGAAGAAGAAGTGAAAGCGAGGGAGGGCGGGTAATAGGATGCATCCGAGTGGAGAGGAAGCCGTCGCCTCCTGAGACTATTTGGAAGCCAGCAAGGCCTCTGGAAGGCAAAATGGCTTCGGTGTGTGCATTACTCAGCCCCATAAATCTGGGCGCACTCCCGCCCGACCGACACCCCCACCCGCAGCGGCCGCCCGCCCGCCTGGTCTGCCTGCTTTGCTTTGCCTTTAATTACCTGAGCGAGCCGCACTCACCAGCAGCACTTCCCTAATGGAGCATCACTCACGCTGCCAGCTGGCAGCGCCGCCCCCCGGGCGGAGTGAGACGGGACGGTTGGGGACCTAGTATGGGGGGGTGGGGGTGGGATTGGAGCCCCCCACAACCTTCATAACTCACTCACACCTGTAGTCATCCCTTCACTGAGGGGGTACTCACACAAGGCCATATGGCATTCATCATACAACAACGGGTTAGTGCAATTTTCCTGACCTGTCAGTTAATTCATGTCATTACTAGTACACCACTAACATTATTTGTTTACTATCTGGTCAACCCGGGTGGTTTTATGATCGAAATCATCGTTTGAGAATAATTTGAAGAGGATTTCTGTGATCTGGCTTGACTCACTGAATGAATCATTCGTCATGGAAATGCATTCTTACAGATAGCAAACAGTACCTTCAGAACACTCCAATGTTGATGCTGATTACACTCCTTAATGCTGATACTCAACGGAAGACGTCTTTGGCGTGCTAATGCAAATTATCATTGCCATATTTAACTCTGAGAGCGTAGGTTTGGTCTCAATATTGGTAGGGACGATGTAACAGCATAACCTGCATATACACTTTTTGCTGGGGGATATTATTAGGACAAACAGATTGGGTGAACGGTGGTCAGGGCTACATTTCTCACTAATAAGAACCAAATTAATTAATAGTAGTGCTACAACGATTAATCGATTAACTCGAGTATTCGATTAGGAGAAGATATTCAAATTACTTTTTTTCGCTTCGAGTATCCATTTAATTAAAGTAGCGTTGTAATTAGGGTTGTTCCGATCATGTTTTTTTGCTCCCGATTCAATCCCGATCGTTTTAGTTTGAGTATCTGCCGATCCTGATATTTCCCGATCCGATTGCTTTTTTTTTTGCTCCCGATTCAATTCCAATCATTCCCGATAATTTTTCCTGATCATATACATTTTGGCAATGCATTAAGAAAAAGATTAATAAAACTTGGACAAATATATACATTCAACATACAGTACATAAGTACTGTATTTGTTTATTAGCACTGGCAGATAATTTCACTTATTTCTAGTAGATTTACACTGAAAACAAGGCGAGAGAATTTATTTATTTAATTTATTTATTTATTTTTTCTCAGTTTTAAAGAGGTGGGTTTTTGCGGTGCATACGTATTGGTTCAGGTGATACACCATTCGATTAAAACCTTTGTTTTAAAAAAATACTAAAGAAACATTTTGAAAACTTCCAGAATAAATGTCTGGATTTTATTAGCAAATTTAAATTGCATTATTTGAACACAAATTATATTAACTAGGGCTGCAGCTATCGATTATTTTAGTAGTCGATTAATCGATGAACTAGTTAGTTCGAATAATCGAGTAATCGGATAAGGAACATGAAAAATTAAAATACCGAAGCTAAGCCTCAAACGGTATGAAAAAAATAAATAATTGAGGATCTACGTACAACAAATGAACAATTGGCTAACTTACATAGCAAACGTTTGCCAGCTTAAATGCTATAAAATGCTAACGTTTTTTTACAATGCTCTTCACGAATGGTTCAGACACATATTCCCACAAAGAACGGCTAAATATACCGATAAACTAAATTATGATTGCATTTAAAAAAAAAAAAAAAAAACATACGCTCAAACAAAAACTTAGCTTATGTTGGTCTTAACAAAGAGCAGTTTGATTCAGCCATTTGAAATGACGCAGACCAGGGGACAGAGTATCCACCCAAATCAATAAAACTAAATGCAAACACTTTCAAAATAAACCATTACAACGCCACTTTAATTAAACGAATACTCGAAGCAGCAAAATTTAATTAGATTTTTTTTTTCCTATCGAATACTATCGAAATCGAATACTCGAGTTAATCAATTAGTCGTTGCAGCACTAATATTAACATACACAAGCAATACAAACTTGTTAATCATCTCTTAGGTATCCAGGAATGCAAAAAAAAAAATAACATTTGTCTTAATACCACTCAAAATTGTCTGTCTAAATAAATTAAATATAAAAAAAAAAAAAAAAACTCTGACAAGGACCACTTTTATTACTCTCTGCTATTATTGTATGTAACTGTCAGTGCTTCTTTTTGATGTGCAACTGCATCCAAGTGGTCAAAATGAAACATTTTGACAACGCATATAACATTATTATCCACGAAGGTGCAGTTTTTCCATTTTTTTTTTCTCGATGTATTTTTGTGCCTCCAAAACTGAGCTTCATTTGTAAGCCATTGTTATTTTGATACATTAATTCCATTGTGTGCATTTCTATATTTGTTTTTTTATACATTATTGACTTTGTGTGTTTTTTAATTGTGGGTGTGCTGTTTTCAAATATTGACCGTGTCGCATTCAAGAGGCAGGCTAATTTGATATTATCGACTTTATATATGGATCAAAAGTTGAACTACTCTCTAGTTTATAATGCTTTCCTTATAGATTATTTAAAATACTCATTTAAAAAATAATCAAGTTAAAAAAAGAAAAAAAAAGAAAAAAAAAAGAAAAATCGAGATTCCACGATATGAGCAAAAATGTGATCATTTCACGGGCTGGATCGCCCACTATGCATTGAAACTGTGAAGTTTCTTGGCAAGACGTTAGTCGCGCGAGACAACGTGTGGCGAGGGGCCACGAGAGGGGCGTCCGGCTGTCAATTGGTCAACGTTTTCCCCTTCTCCTGCCATACTTTTGCAAGTAACAATACACGTGCTGCTTTAAAATGCATGGGACCTTTTGTGAAGGAATAACAAAACAAAACAAGCAGAGTGTTGAGGAATGAGGAGGAGGCGGAGCGACCGGCGGTGACCTTGGAGATTATTGCTAAGCTCGACAGAAAAAAATGCTGTATGTTTGTCAAGAGCTGTCTGTCATCAATGAGCTTTTGTGTTGGATATCGATTGATCGCTCGCTCGCTGATGGATGCGCAAACAAACACGCCGAGCGCACGTACGCACACTTTTAATGGGATGTCAAGTCTACTGGGCCACTTTTGCTTCCTTCCTGATGAAATCTCACCAGCCTGGACCACGCCCCCCCATCACCCATAAGTAAACACGCTATGGACGTGTTTCTCAACCTTAATTATGCCCAATCAAATATTTTATGTTATCATAACTTGCCTTCATGTACATAACAGCTTAACCTACCTTACATCCCTGCTTTAGTGCTCGGCCAGCACAGTGTTGTGATGAGTACGGGTATAAAGATACATCGATACGGTTGGATACATCTATAGACCCTACCCACCGACGTCACAAAATCACGTGCTCGCTGTGTGGTTCCGCCCCCTTGTCCGTCATTTTGTGTCTGTATTATCAATGGTCTCAATTGATTGAGCAATTTATAATGCATTTCATGGAAGACCCGGTGCTTTCGGATGCTGTAAACTCACTTGATGCGTTGCATAAAAGGCGTTATGTGGAAAAGCTTCAGTTTATCCATTCGCCAGATCCATATTTGATGCCTAAATCGATGTTTTTCGACCCGCTGTCTCCGCCGTATTTGCCTGACATCTGCTAGCTACCCTGATATGTACAACTATCTTGTCCAAACAAAATCAGCCTATTCTCACGAAAGTTTGAAAAACTTTAAGAGCTTGGAGGCTTATAAATACTTTGTTGCTGGTTGGGTGAAACAGGTCCTCGTCCACGAAAATTCGGCAGGAATCTATCTTGTGCTTGGAAAGGTGAGTTACGAAATTTTCAATTCAAAATCTTTTGTTATTGCTAACATCCACTGTCAAGTCTAATGTATTTCATGTCGTTTGTCAATGGAGTTAGGGCTTTTAATGTTTATATGGTTTAGCGATAGCACTCTCACTACATACATACGTGTATGTTGTCGGCGATTAGCCTAGCAATGATCGTAATTGTGGTTGTCAGCCCCAAACCCTCTAAATATATATTAAATGCATCTTACCAGATATAAAATGACTACTACATAATCTGTGGTAATCGTTTGGAGCCCAGTTTTCTCGTCGAATTGCAGCAGCCCATCTCGCTCTCTTCTCTCCGGGTCTCTCGGAATCCGGTAGAACTTCAAGTCTCTCCGTCAATCTTCTCTGTTATTGCAACCGACCGCCACACACGCCTTCACCATTTTGATTATTAATGTTAACGAGCAGAAAAACACGTCGTAAATAGGAGGAATGTACGTAGCCGTAACAGGTAAACATGATGTGTTGACGGACAATTGGGCGGCACCAGTCAGGAGGAAGGAGTTGTGACGTCACGTGGGTAGGGTCTATTGGTAAAACAATTATCCAATCAAATTGATGGAAATTCCAAACATCAATCAAAATAGTCTTTTTTAGATATTCCATTTTGTTTAAATTCATCGAACCCCCTTAAGTTGAATCATGACAGACTTTGCAATGTCAGCAAATAATTGGATAGTTGTCCAAAGATTTGATATTGTGATATCATCATAGTATTGAGTAAAGTGAGTCAATTGAGGAGTTCCAGCTGTCAAAAGTAGTTTTATACAATGGTATGAAAAAGTATCTGAGCCTTTTGGAATTTCTCACATTTCTGCTTAAAATCACCATCATATGTTATCTGAACTTTGTCAAAATCACACAGATTAAAAAACAATGTCTGCTTTTACTAAAACCACCCAACTATTCATAGTTTTCATATTTTATGGATACAAAACCATCTCTAAAAGTCTGGATATTCATCAATTGACAGTCAGAGAAGTTGTCTACAAATGGAGAGAGTTTGACACTGTTGCTTCTCTCCCAAGGAGTGGCCGTGCACCAAAGATGACTCCAAAAGTTCAGCGCAGAATACTCAGCGAGGTCAAAAGAACTCTAGAGTGTTTGCTAAAGACTTACAGAGATCACTGGCAGAGTCCAATATCTCTGTGCATCAACTAGGGGGTGCACAATAGAGATGTCCCGATCGACCGGCATCCCGATCGATCGGGTACGATCACGTCATATTCAAAGTATCGGAATCGGCAAAAATATATCGGACATGCCTTTTTTAATATATATTAGAGCTGTCAAACGATTAAAATTTTTAATCGCGTTAATTACAGCTTAAAAATTAATTAATCGTAATTAATCGCAATTCAAACCATCTATAAAATATGCCATATTTTTCAGTAAATTATATATATATTCTGTAAAATAAATTGTTGGAATGGAAAGATAAGACACAAGATGGATATATACATTCAACATACGGTACCTAAGGACTGTAGTGGGCATTTCACTCTACTGTCATTTAAATCTGTCTATGCTGTCCTCACTCCGAAGCGTCTACTTTTTCCAAAGCTAGACAGCTAGTGAACGACGCCTTAATAATCAGACTTCTTCCTTTTTCATCTGATTTATTAATAAAATGGCCTCAAACCACTGTCCTCTTTAGACCGTAGTGAAACAACAACAAAAAAGTACACAGCATTGCATTAGCAACAACGTTAGCTTAGCACGCTATACAGGTTCACTAAACATAAACAAAAAGCGTCTCATACAAAAAATATAACATTTCGCTTACAAACATAATATGTACATTCTTTACAACAACCATACTTACGGACAAATCTTGTCCAAGGATCATATAAGCACAACATTATCAGCCCGAGACGTCGTGCAGCCATAATGAAGAAAAGAAGAAAATAATAAACCATGTCGCAAAGCGACCACAAGAGTTCGCTGTTGGACAGCGCAAAAAGCCTTGCTGTAAAACTTACCAAAAGGCAGAATACTTTCTGAGCGGGACATGTGCGTTAATTGCGTCAAATATTTTAACGTGATTAATTAAAAAAATTAATTACCGCGCGTTAACGCGATAATTTTGACAGCCCTAATATATATATATATATATATATATTTTTTTTTTTAATTAAATCGTTTTCTAATTGTATTTAACGTTACAGACATAATATGTTACATTCATCCAGAGTCTTTAGTTTAGGCTTAAGGTAGGGTTATCAAATTTATCCCGTTAACGGCGGTAATTAATTTTTAATTTATCACGTTAAAATAACGCAATTAACGCATGCGCTGCACGACCCACAATGTGGGGAAGAAAGGTAGTAATTGATCTTTTTCTTACCACCCTATGTTATTTCCCAACGCAGAGAGGATATATCAGTTGGTACCACTACGCACAGTCATGGTTGCACTTCCCATCATGCATTTGGGCAGAACAGTTAAATGGCTACAATATCATATATATAGTAAATATAATAACAAATACACTAGATGGCAATATTTAGTCACAATATACAAAGTCACATTTATCCTTTAAGAATTACAAGTCTTTCTATCCGCGGATCCCTCTCACAGAAAGAATGTTAATAATGTAAATGCCATCTTGAGGATTTATTGTCATAATAAACAAATACAGTACTTATGTACTGTATGTTGAATGTATATATTCGTCCGAGTTTTATTCATTTTTTTCTTAATGCATTGCCAAAATGTATATGATCGGGAAAAATTATCGGGAATGATTGGAATTGAATCGGGAGCACAAAAAAAAAAGCAATCGGATCGTGAAATATCGGGATCGGCAGATACTCAAGCTAAAATGATCGGATCGGGAGCAAAAAAACATGATCGGAACAACCTAGTGCACGATCCATTTTTTGAAACCGATATCGATAACTTCCTGCTCCTCAAGGCTGATACCGATACGATAACCGATAATATATGTGTAATTTTTCAATGTATATTCACCTGAGTGTTTGAATACCTGTAGGTAAAAAATACTAGTGGTGGATTCAGCATAGATTTGCCTTTGACCTAACTAGAATTTTCATGATGACATGAACATTATTATAATGAACAAAACAAAGAACAGTTTTGACTTCTAATAAAGTGCCCATATTCATTTTTTCAAATAAATACAATTTGAGTCATCAATCACAATCAATCAGTCAATATCATTGACAATGTGTTCCCCTGAACAATGATCACTGAACTAAAACAAACATAAACCCAACAGGTATTGTGCTTTGTCGGCAGATAAAAAAAATTGGTGAAACAAGAGAGGAGACTTTTGTGGTAATGGTCCATGAAACAACTTTCTTAACCTGCCAATTATAGGACAGCAAGCCTATCAATAACCAAAAGGCCTCTCAAGAACTTAACACATAACATAACGAAACATAACACTGTAAAATGCAAACATTTGCTAATTGCCATTGTAAGGTTTATAACTCAGTGATGGAAAAATGCGGCAGTAACAAAACTTCGCATACTGGCAAAACAGGAGTGGAAACAAATGCACACATCCCAATCCACCGACACCGTGCCAAAAATATTATATATTATTGGGCCTATTAATAATGTTATTGGATTTATTGGGATGACGTCATAATTCCTGTTATCGGACCGATAATTATCGATCTGCTAATCATCGTGCACGTCAACTATATGTAAAACTATGGCCAAGAATAGTATTAATGGGAGGACTCCACGGAGGAAGCCACTGCTGTCTAAAAAAATACTTTGTTGCCCGTTTAATGTTCGCAAAAAGGCACTTGGACACGCTACAGAAGTTTTGGCAAAATATTTTGTGGACTGATGAAACCAAAGTTGAATTGTTTGGGAGTAACAAACGACGTCATTTGTGGAGGAAAAATGGAACATCTCACCAACATCAACACCTCATCCCCACCGTGAAGCATGGTGGAGGGAACATCATGATTTGGGGCTGTTTTGCTACCTCAGGGCCTGGACAGCTTGCAATCATTAATGGAGGAAGGAATTCAAAAGTTTATCAGGATGTTTCGCAGGAAAACCTGAGGCTGTCTGTCAAACAGTTAAAGTTAAAAAGAGGATGGATGCTGAATCAAGAAAGTGTTCCAAGACACTGAAGTAAATTAACTTCAGAATGGTTTCAGAAGAACAAAATACGTATATTTTCTGGAGTGGCCAAGTCAATGTCCAGACTTGAACGCCATTGAGATGCTCTGGCATGACCTAAGGACAGCGATTCATCCCAGACAGGCCAGGAATCTGACTGAACTACAGCAGTTTTGTAGAGAAGAATGAGCCAAGATTAGTCCTGACAATATACCAGACTGATCTGCAGCTACAGGAAGCATCTGGTTGAAGTTAGTGCTGCCACAAGAGGAGCCACAAAATATTAAATATGATGGTTCACTTACTTATTTTTCCCCTTCTGTCATTTTATGCATACTATCCCCAAACACGAATCGGCCTTTCCCCAAGACAAATACTCCTAATATTACGATATATGAATGGCTCTTCTCTGTCGGACGACGACTTGCCAATTCAAAAGCACTTGGATCATTTTGGCCACCTCTGGGGTTTTCCGGGGTAGAGGCCAAATCGGCCATTGCTTAGGACTATTAGGAGTACAAGAATTCTCTGGGACTAGTGTTAAAATATGAAAACCTATAAATATTTGGGTGGTTTTAGTTAAAGCAGACGCTGTTTTTTTTTTTTTTTTTTTTTTTTTAATCTGTGTGATTTTGACAAAGATAAGATCACATTTGATGGTGATTTAAGGCAGAAATGTGAGAAATTCCAAAAGGTTCAGATACTTTTTCATACCAATGTACCTCCATCTTGCAAGGTTTTGGTAAAGCTATTCAAGTGAGTCCAGGGGTTTCATTTAAACCAATCACTGGGAGTCATCTCAGTCTAACTAAATCAGAAATCTTTTGCCGTCGATACATATATTATGGAAAATTATTGTCTGTGAGGGTGTTAAGACAAATAATGTTGAGTTGTTTTTTTTCTAATTTGCATGCAATTGTTGACTGAAGAAGGCCACTCGCAATTAGCATATAACATCGCTGCAACTGATTGGAGCGTTGATAACTGTAATGAAGAGATGCCAACGATAAGATGCAAAGTTTTAGTTTGACTACCCACCGGCGACATTATCACTGTGATGAGCTCACCTTGGTCCTGTCTGCATTGTGGGCGGGCTCATTCATTTGCTTTGACATCTTACCTCGCAGCACCCAAACCGTTTTGATTTCTTTTATGAGTTTTTATTATTAAAAAAGCCATGAAAACAGAAGTAAAAAAAAAAAAAAGATTCCACCTTGCCGCACAAGTATCATTACCCCCACCCTCTATTTTTATCCTTTCATATTGTTAGCGCCGAGAAATACACTTTGTGTTCACGTTAAATCCGCCGAGCGATCCATTAAAGCGCTGCGGCGTTATTAGAAAGCGAAGACCGCCGAGAGTGGGAAACGCTCCGCTGTGTATCGCCGCGGCGCCGACGCTCGCCACGGAGAAATTGCTTCTAATCGGCCTGCGGGCTCAGTGGCGACATTGCCCAACCCCTTGAAAAGAGAAGCAACTTAGCATCATGCTCTAGTATTGCAACTTAAAGAATACTTTGACAATTAGTGGAAATTTAGCCCTGGAAAAGTTATTTTTAGAAACATGATATTTGGTTGGCTAGTCTGTCATTAAAAAGGCTAGAGGTATGCGAAATTTCCAATTCGTTGATTATTCGCGATTCGGCCATGGAAGATTCGAGAACTATTCACACACATCCAAATTACGATTATTTAAATATGCCAAGTAAAGCGGAACTAAAACACAGTCAGCACGGTCTTCGGGACGCAATAAGGAATGGACCGAGAGTAAACACGCTCAACCCAAAACTCTGGCTCAACTCATGCCACTAGATTAAAAAATATATAATACCTGACAGCCGCTACAAATAATGCCCACATAATGCTACGGTAGATATCACATGTATAGAACTAGATGCGAAATGACAGATTCGGTGGCATTAGCAGCACATGTATAGAAAACTAGATGCGAAATGACAGACTCGCCGGCGTTAGTAAACAGCCACCATCTTACAGCAGTAGACTTCTCTGGAAGGCTGTTGTAGCAAAGCGTCCGAGCGAACCTAATTAACTTTTTATCTAAGATACTCCTTAATCGGCAAAATCTTGACTTGAATCCATCGTTAAATGATGAAACAGTTTAAAAACTTTTACATGTCGAAAGTAGACGGAAGGGAAATTATGGAATAACGGGAGCAATTTTAACAACGGCTGATTCACAACATTAAATTACTGTATTTGTGCGAATATACAGTGCCTTGCAAAAGTATTCGGCCCCCTTGAACCTTGCAACCTTTCGCCACATTTCAGGCTTCAAACATAAAGATATAAAATTTTAATTTTTTGTCAAGAATCAACAACAAGTGGGACACAATCGTGAAGTGGAACAAAATTTATTGGATAATTTAAACTTTTTTAACAAATAACAAACTGAAAAGTGGGGCGTGCAATATTATTCGGCCCCGTTGCGTTAATACTTTGTAGCGCCACCTTTTGCTCCATTTACAGCTGCAAGTCGCTTGGGGTATGTTTGTACCAGTTTTGCACATCGAGAGACTGATATTCTTGCCCATTCTTCCTTGCAAAACAGCTCGAGCTCAGTGAGGTTGGATGGAGAGTGTTTGTGAACAGCAGTCTTCAGCTCTTTCCACAGATTCTCGATTGGATTCAGGTCTGGACTTTGACTTGGCCATTCTAACACCTGGATACGTTTATTTTTGAACCATTCCATTGTAGATTTGGCTTTATGTTTTGGATCATTGTCCTGTTGGAAGATAAATCTCCGTCCCAGTCTCAGGTCTTGTGCAGATACCAGCAGGTTTTCTTCCAGAATGTTCCTGTATTTGGCTGCATCCATCTTCCCGTCAATTTTAACCATCTTCCCTGTCCCTGCTGAAGAAAAGCAGGCCCAAACCATGATGCTGCCACCACCATGTTTGACAGTGGGGATGGTGTGTTCAGGGTGATGAGCTGTGTTGCGTTTACGCCAAACATATCGTTTTGCATTGTGGCCAAAAAGTTCAATTTTGGTTTCATCTGACCAGAGCACCTTCTTCCACATGTTTGGTGCGTCTCCCAGGTGGCTTGTGGCAAACTTTAAATGAGACTTTTTAAGGATATCTTTGAGAAATGGCTTTCTTCTTGCCACTCTTCCATAAAGGCCAGATTTGTGCAGTGTACGACTGATTGTTGTCTTATGGACAGACTCTCCCACCTCAGCTGTAGATCTCTGCAGTTCATCCAGAGTGATCATGGGCCTCTTGGCTGCATCTCTGATCAGTTTTCTCCTTGTTTGAGAAGAAAGTTTGGAAGGACGGCCGGGTCTTGGTAGATTTGCAGTGGTCTGATGCTCCTTCCATTTCAATATGATGGCTTGCACAGTGCTCCTTGAGATGTTTAAAGCTTGGGAAATCTTTTTGTATCCAAATCCGGCTTTAAACTTCTCCACAACAGTATCTCGGACCTGCCTGGTGTGTTCCTTGGTTTTCATAATGCTCTCTGCACTTTAAACAGAACCCTGAGACTATCACAGAGCAGGTGCATTTATACGGAGACTTGATTACACACAGGTGGATTCTTTTTATCATCATCGGTCATTTAGGACAACATTGGATCATTCAGAGATCCTCACTGAACTTCTGGAGTGAGTTTGCTGCACTGAAAGTAAAGGGGCTGAATAATATTGCACGCCCCACTTTTCAGTTTTTTATTTGTTAAAAAAGTTTAAATTATCCAATAAATGTTGTTCCACTTCACGATTGTGTCCCACTTGTTGTTGATTCTTGACAAAAAAATTTAATATCTTTATGTTTGAAGCCTGAAATGTGGCGAAAGGTTGCAAGATTCAAGGGGGCCGAATACTTTTGCAAGGCACTGTAAGACAATATTTTTTGCACTGAAATAAGACTGAAAAAGTGGGAGTCGTCTTATATTCAGGGTCTAAACATTATACCCATTCACGACGCTAGATGGCGCCAGATATCATTGAAGCGAATGCTGAACTTGAGGACTAATGTTCTGTCATGACAGATGTCAGCTACTCTCAAGTTTAACCAGTTTGTATTATTGTATTGCAATGTTTTTCCTTATTCAGATAATTGATTTATAATAGAATCATAGCCTCTGAATCGTAATCGAATCGTTAGGTGCCCTAAGATTCCCACCTCTAGAAAAGACCTGAGTTCCCATGCCCAAAATGACTTACCAAGAGGCCATGTTGGTTTTAAGTGACAAAATTTTGAGGCATTTTCATCATTTCGTGTGAAGATGGGGATTTTCAGGATTTTTTTTGCTGTCCTAACTCAGCCCCCAAAGTTCATTTAACCGTGCAAAACGAATTTAGGTAAACATGCATACTGTGAGTAACTCTACGAAAAGCTCTCAGGAAGCTGTCACCAAAACAACAGTGCAATTTTGCCATTTTGATTTAAAACAACAGTTTTAGAGCTATTTGTCATCATTTCCAGTATGGTCCTGGATGTTTTGCTTTTAATTCAGCCCCAAATCTCATTTCAACGAGAAAAATTGTGGTGAACATGTCTATTTTGTGTAACCTCACAAAAAAATTACGAAGAAGCTATGCTCACAAAGACACAGCCATTTAGTTTTTAATTTGCCACCCTTGACCTGTTACTTACCATATTATCCGCTTCGGTGAATTTTTATGTAATGTCATCTGATTGTGTGTGAACCAATCAGAGCCCATCATTGTTTTCATCGCAATACAACTTTAACCTATTGGTGCAGGCACAGCAACGTCCGTTCTCCGAGCATCTGAATAATTCAAAGTGTTGTTTTTCTGATTGCATTGCAGCAAAGTACGTTATGCTTCCACCAGAAATCACAGCAAAACACATGATAGAAACCGTATTTTTCATACCGGCAAACTCTCGATTTTGAGACCCAACAATAGATATCATTTTAAATTTGATTGAGAGCTGGTTTGACCAGTCAACAGCTCGAAGAAGTTGCAGATCACGCCAAATGGAGAGCAAGCTACTGCATTCTTCCACAACTGCACACACTTTAATCACACAATGAATAATGAATGTTCTGAACTCCTGGCTGCTGTCAAGTTTGCAGACGAGAAAGCCAACAGCTGAGAAAAGCTCTTAAACCTTAACCTCAACTTGAAACCCTACTTTAAAACGCTAACGATGAGGAGAAACCCTATTTTAAAATCCTAAACCTTGTTGAAAATCAACACTGAGGCTCAGAAGCCTAACCCTTGTTTGAAATCTTAACCCAGGCTTAAAACATGACATTAAAAGCCTAACACTAGCTTAGGTTAAATACAAATAAAAGGAAAACACACTACAGTCATTTAGAACCCTAAAACAGGCTTGAAACTCTCGCTAACAAAAGTAGCATTAACATAAGCTTGGAACCTTAATTTGAAATTAGTACTAAAGTGAAGTCCTCTCATAAAACCTTAACCAAAGACTGAAATGCACATTTTAAATCTAGTATTAAACCCTACTTTGAAAGACTAAACCAGGATTAAAACCCTCGCCCTTGCCCCAAAACACCTATTTGAAACCTTAACTCAGGCTTGAATGCTAATTTTAAACCATAACCTTGCTTTTACTTGAAACACACCAACAGGATCGAAACCCTAAATTGAAGCCCTAATCCTCGCGAGATGCACTTATTTGGAACCTTAAGCCTTGTTTAGTATAATCATTTGAAATACTAAACTGCTTAAAAGCACGATATGAAACCTAAAGCACTTTCTTGGAAGCCCAATGCAGGTTTGAAACCCCAATTTGCCAACTTTTATGATGCAATCCTTGTTTGAAAGCTTGAAAGCCGACTTGTATGTTGCATAATTTGTGTGTTTTTCTTCTCGCTCTCACCGTTTCTTTCTCGCCAGGCGTCTGTCTTCTTTCCAGTAGGGGGCGCCGGCTCCCGTATTTTTTATTTTTATTTTTTATTTTTTTTTTTAAACGCACGTCTGGGTTGCGCCCGTCTGGCCCATTAATAACGGGCACACTCCGGCCTGCTCCGCCTCCTCGGCTGCTCTGCCCGGAGCACTGCTGACATTTTAATGGTGGATTTCTCTCTCTCTCTCTCTCTTTCAGTTTTTTCTTCTTCTTCTTTGTAAATAATGCATGTGCTGCTTGTTGGCTCCTCCCCCCTCCGTGTGCTTTTGTGCACAAATTACAACACCTTGTCTCTACTGCTGCACTGCTCACTACATCACACGAGTGCCTCCCTCTGCCCTCTGAGTCTCTGCGAGTGCATGTGCGCAAAAAACTGTGCGTGTGAGTTTGTGTGTGTCTATAACTGTGTGTATATCTGTTTGGGCTCCCACAACTCCTTATTGTGATACTTAACGAATCGCCGATTATTTTTGCGATAAGTCGATTTGTCAGCTCGTGTATATATTAACTCATTCACTCCCAGCCATTTTCACCGGTGCAACCCCCTTCGCTCTCAGCCGTTTTACTGGATTTTGACTGATTTTGCAAGGCCCACAGAAAATTCTGTTCCATTGCTATATAAACATCAACCCACCAAAAGAAATATTAGACTCTCTTCTTACAGCAGGAAAAGAAGTTAGTTCATATCGTTTACCATTCTTTAGAAATCAGCATTAGAAAATAGCTTAGTTTGAGCAATTTTCCAATTTCTGATAAAAAACTGAGAAATTGAGCTTTTTGTGAAAGCATACATTTCAAACATAATTTCGACTTTAACACAGCTATTTTTTGCTTTAGTTACATCCCAAACATCTGAATAATGTTTTCCTTTTACAAAATAGCATAAACAACAGGACAAACAGAGCTTTTGTAAAGTAACAGTTTATTTACACATAACTAACTGAGAGATGACGCTGTCGTGGCTGAGACAGCCGGGGTAAACTTTCCCTCATCGCCGCCTGTCTCATAAAGATGGATTTTTTTGAGTCTGTCTCTTGTGGTGACCAATTCCTCGTGGCAGAGTTCGCCTAGGGAATTTGTCTTCCTGGGGGGGAACTGGCTTGGCCGTGCACGTTTCCGTGCGGACACTGGAGGGTGCGGGGGATGCGACCGGCTGAGCACGGCGGCGCGGGCTCTGCTCGGCGAGCAGCACGGACTCAACGGCATCGTCCGCTGCACTGGTGGTCCCTGTCGTTCTGCTCGGTCGTCCACCACCTGGCATCCCGGGCGTCCTCCAGGTTGTTCTGCTCGGTCGTCCGCCGCCTGGCATCCTGGATGTGCATTCGGTCGTCTTCCGCCGGCGCCCCGGCCATGCTGCCCGGCCATTCGTTCCATTGAATCGGGTTGCGGGTCTTACCAAATGCGCTACTGCTCTCCTGTGGCCAGTTTTATTGCTGTGAAATGGATTTTCAGCGTTGTGCTTTGGAGCTAAGTTGAATCAGAACCCAGATAAGTCTCTTGTGGAAAAAAAAAAACGTAAAAAACGTATAAATACGTCTTTGGGACACTGAAACAATTAAAAATAGAACGTAATTACAGTGGGAAGAACAAGTATTTGATACACTGCCAATGGGTTTTCCCATTGGCAGTGTATCAAATACTTGTTCTCCCTACTGTATATGTTTTTGGGAGCAAATGATTTAAAGATGCACTGATCCCAGTATCAGCAGGGGGGGCGATCCGGCCCGAAATGGCGGTATCGGCGAGTTCCAACAAAGAGGGCCATTTACCATTTACCGTTCCAGAATTATAACACTTGACCGCAGCCTTTTTTTCCTTCTGACACTCGTTACACTCTCTGTTGTGTGATGACACGTGATCACTTTGCATGCCAAGCAGCTATCGCTAATGGCCTGCTCCGGACCAATGAGAGTGGGCCAATAGCTGCTTTTAAACAATGCCAGGGTACCTTTTTCATATGTAAAACAAATTATGAAAGGAAAATGTTGGCAGTCTAGAAATATTTCAGTTAAAAGATAAATGTTAGTACAAGTTATAGAAATTTTACATTAAAACCCCTCTTCATGTTTTCGTTTTCATAAAATTTGTAAAATTTTCAAACAAAAAATATACTAGTCGCTCGCCATTGTTGATGTCAATAATTACACAAGGCTCAGGGTGCTGAAAAACCCATTAAATCAGTCGCACCCAAGCGCCAGCAGAGGGCGGCAAAAAACAAGTAACAAATGGACATTACACTGCTGTCATTTTAATCCGTTTGAGCGGGGCATGTGTTTTAAATGTGTCAAATATTTTAACGTGATTAATTTTAAAAATTAATCAACGCCTGTTAACGTGATAATTTTGACTGCCCTAGTATAATTGTTGTCCAAGGCAAAAGCAGATGTTTTTGCTAATAATGTATCTCAATTAATTACATATTAAATCAGTCAGCTTTCAATGAAGACTACAGAAATAGACATGAACTACAGATAAACATGGATATCTTTTCAAAAGAATGCTTTGGGTTCAAATGTCTGAAATGTTTGTGTATGAAATTTTATTGTAAAGAAATGGGTGATTTTCATCTGTAGTGTAGCCATGCCCAGCCGGTGACACCTTTAATATATTTATTTTTCTTAAATAAAATGACGATCAGAAACAAACAACTGGCATCTGGTGGAAATTAAAACACTCAATATAGCTACGACAAGCGAGTGACACCATCCTGTGTGTGTTTGTGTGGCCAGGTAACGCGTTGTGCAAGTCGGGAAGCATCGGCGTCTTCGGGAACGTTGTGTACAGCGGACTGCTCAACGAGCACCTGTGGCATCTGGGAGTGCCACTCTTCACAAGACTGGTGAGTCGCCTTCCTTTCGGTAGTGTGGCCCCCCCAGGGGCTGGAGTTCCAATTGGTCCCTTTCGGAGAATGCTATGCTTTCGGAAGTTCACGTAACGCCGTCACGGTGGTTGGGACTCAATAATTGCTGACATTTAAATGTTGCTTAGCACTGGAAAAGATGACAAGGTTCTAATTAAGAACTGGAAGAAATAATGCTCCGGTGGCAGAGAAGGTTCCGGATCAGGATGGCTTCTAGAGCTGTTAATTGTGCCCCCTCCTCTCTCTTTCTCTCGCTAGTTTGCATCAATGTTTACGATTGATTTGAACGTTTACGAGGCGGGAATTAGCACTGATTGGTGCACCGGGGTCGCAGCTAATTGGGTTACGTTAAACAGATCATTCCCATGATTGCATAAATGTCCAATGAGAAGCCCTTGTTTGATGACAACTTCATGTCAGAGGCTGACAATGTCTTCAACGCCTATACATAGACAGACACAAGCAGGGTCACACAAGTTCTGAAGCTTTGGGACGTAGAAAAATTACGGAAGTTCGAAATCGCTCGTTTTAACCTCTGTTTTTGGAAAAAAGGGCCAAACAACATTGTTAGACCATTTTACATGTTTTTGGGGGGCTTCCAAAGGGGTTCTCTTCATCAACAATGCCATGTTTTCAGGTTAAATTGGGTGAAAATCCTTAACAATTTAAGGTCCGGGTGTATTTTGTCTGATTTTGCGTGCCTTTGATGTTCCCTTTATATTCAAAGCAAAGTTTTTTACAATGGTCTGGTTGGGTCCATTTTTTTCAGGACACCATAACCTTTATGTTCAAACTGTTGTTTTCTTCGCCAGCCAAATTATAATCAACATGTTAGACCAAAAATGACAAAAAAATTCCCCACATTTTTGTCAAAATATGTAATCCCATAGCAAAGCAAAATTGAAGATGAGATTTTGTTCATGTCTTATTTACATCTCTGAGAAGTGAATCAGCAACAATAGAGACCAGATTTGTTTTCTCAGTTTTATCAAATTTGTCTAGTGAGAAGTAAGTCTCACAGTGATCATGACATGAGAAAGTCTTGAGAGATAGTTCTACTGGCAGGATGTCTCACAGCTGTCGCCTTTCAAGATCTCACCAAAAGACAACTATGAGATTTTGTGTTGATCTCAAATGCGTCTCAATTTGATCTCCTTACTTGGCGTCACTATCTCGGTCATGTCTCAGTAAAAGATATGGATGAGCAAAGTTTTTTATTTCTGCTTTCCTCAAAGCTGCATCTCTTCCTGATCTTGCCAAGCAACCCTATATTGTCCATCCATCATCTTCCGCTTAGTCCGGGGTCGGGTCGCGGGGGCAGAAGCTTTAGCAGAGAAGCCCAGACTTCCCTCTGCCCAGCCACTTCAGCCAGCTCCTCCGGCGGGATTCCAAGGCGTTCCCAGGCCAGCCGAGCAACATAGTCTCTCCAGCGTGTCCTGGGTCGACCCCGGGGCCTCCTGCCGGTGGGACATGCCCGGAACACCTCTCCAGGGCGGCGTCCAGGAGGCATCCGAACCAGATGCCCGAACCACCTCAACTGGCTCCTCTCAACGCGGAGGAGTAGCGGCTCGACACCAAGCCCCTCCCGGATGACCGAGATTCTCACCCTATCTCTAAGGGAGAGCCCGGACACCCTGCAGAGGAAACTCATTTCGGCCGCTTGTATCCGGGATCTTGTTCTTTCGGTCACGACCCACAGCTCGTGACCATAGGTGAGGGTAGGAACGTAGATCGACCGGTAAATCGAGAGCTTCGCCTTTTGGCTCAGCTCCTTCTTCACCACAACGGACCGGTGTAGAGTCCGCATCACTGCAGACGCTGCACCGATCCGCCTGTCAATCTCCCGCTCCCTCCCACCGTCATTCGTGAACAAGACCCCAAGATACTTGAACTTCTCCACTTGGGGCAGGATCTCATCCCCGACCCGGAGAGGGCACTCCACCCTTTTCCGGCTGAGGACCATGGTCTCGGATTTGGAGGTGCTGATCTTCATCCCAACCGCTTCACACTCGGCCGCGAACCGCCCCAGTGAGAGTTGGAGGTCACAGCTTGATGAAGCCAACAGCACCACATCATCTGCAAAAAGCAGAGATGCAATGCTGAGGCCACCAAACCGGACACCCTCAACGCTTCGGCTGCGCCTAGAAATTCTGTCCATAAAAATTATGAACAGAATCGGTGACAAAGGGCAGCCTTGGCGGAGTCCAATCCTCACTGGGAACGAATTCAACTTACTGCCGGAAAATGCGGACCAGACTCTGACACCGGTCGTACAGGGACCGAACAGCCCTTACCAAAGGGCTCGGTACCCCGTACTCCCGGAGCACCCTCCACAGGACTCCCCTAGACACACGGTCGAACGCCTTCTCCAAATCCACAAAACGCATGTGGACTGGTTGGGCGAACTCCCATGCACCCTCGAGGACCCTGCCGAAGGTGTAGAGCTGGTCCACTGTTCCACGGCCGGGACGAAAACCACACTGCTCCTCCTGAATCCGAGATTCGACTTCCCGATGGACCCTCCTCTCCAGCACCCTTGAATAGACTTTACTGGGGAGGCTGAGGAGTGTGATCCCTCTGTAATTGGAACACACCCTCCGGTCCCCCTTTTAAAAAAGAGGGACCACCACCCCAGTCTGCCAATCCAGAGGCACTGTCTCCGATGTCCACGCAATGTTGTAGAGGCGTGTCAGCCATGACAGCCCTACAACATTCAGAGCCTTTAGGAACTCCGGGCGGAACTCATCTACCCCTGGGGCCTTGCCACCAAGGAGCTTACCAACCGCCTCAGTGACTTCAACCCCAGAGATCGAAGAGCCCACCTCAGAGTCCCCAGACTCTGCTCCCTCAGAGGAAGGCGTGTCGGTGGAATTGAGGAGGGCTTCGAAGTATTCTCCCCACCTACTCACGACGTCCTGAGTCGAGGTCAGCAGTACACCATCTTCACTATACACAGTGTTAATGGTGCACTGCTTTCCTCTCCTCAGACGCCGGATGGTGGACCAGAATTTCCTCGAAGCCGTCCGGAAGTCGTTTTCCATGGCCTCGCCGAACTCCTCCCATGTCCGAGTTTTTGCCTCGGCGACCGCCGAAGCCGCAGTCCGCTTGGCCAGCCGGTACCTGTCAGCTGCCTCCGGAGTCCCACAGGCCAAAAAGGCCTGATAGGCCTCCTTCTTCAGCTTGACGGCATCCCTTACCGCTGGTGTCCACCAGCGGGTTCGGGGATTGCCACCACAACAGGCACCAACCACCTTACGGCCACAGCTCCGATCGGCCGCCTCAACAATGGAGGTGCGGAACATGGCCCACTTGGACTCAATGTCCCTCACCTCCCCCGGGACAAGGGAGAAGTTCTGCCGGAGGTGGGTGTTGAAACTCTTTCTGACAGGGGATTCTGCCAGACGTTACCAGCAGACCCTCACAATACGTTTGGGCCTGCCAGGTCTGGCCAGCAACTTCCCCCGCCATCGGAGCCAACACACCACCAGGTGGTGATCAGTTGACAGCTCCGCCCCTCTCTTCACCCGAGTGTCCAAAACATGTGGCCGCAAGTCCGATGACACGATTACAAAGTCGATCATTGAACTGCGGCCTAGGGTGTCCTGGTGCCAAGTGCGCATGTGGACACCCCTATGTTTGAACATGGTGTTCATTATGGACAAACCGTGGCGAGCACAGAAGTCCAATAACAGAACACCACTCGGGGAGCTGATCGGGGGGGCCGTTCCTCCCAATCACGCCCCTCCAGGTCTCACTGTCATTGCCCACGTGAGCGTTGAAGTCCCCCAGTAGAACGAGGGAGTCCCCAGAGGGGGCGCTCTCCAGCACACCCTCCAAGGACTCCAAAAAGGGTAGGTATTCTGTTCGGTGCATAAGCGCAAACAACAGTCAGAGCCCGTGCCCCCACCCGAAGGCGGAGGGAGGCTACCCTCTCATCTACAGGGGTAAACCCCAACGTACAGGCACCAAGCCGGGGGGCAATAAGTATGCCCACACCTGCTCGGCGCCTCTCACCGTGGGCAACTCCAGAATGGAAGAGAGTCCAATAAATTGCTCCAGCATCCCTATATTGTGTCAGTTACAAATATTTCTCATTTTGGTTACCTTTCAGTCTGCTCATTTTGGGTTCTCAAGATTCTTTCATTGTAAGAAAAGAGTAGTGTCTGCTATGACATGTTCAATCACATCTTGTGCCAAAATCTGAGAAAATAATAAAATTGGTCAAATAACTCAATAACATATCTGATTCATTAACACAATATAAAAAATAGAGATGCGTTCAATAGCTCCTGGGATATGCAGTTTTTCGTAGTGCTTTCGGTTTTGAAAAAGGACAAGAAATGATGGAAATATGGCGATAAACACGCGGTTCGTGCAGCGTTTTAATGTTTATTAATGAGGGCAATAAAACTATAAAACTCAAATGACATTATTTCCCTTGTTACTTGGTCGATTGACTTCAATTAAAAACAGGAGTGAACCTCAACTTCGGCAATTTCAAACGAGACAAACCACCGGCACTTGAGTGACGTAATTACAACGTGACGAAGCTTCAAAGATGACATGCGCGCTGGACATGCCCATGACTTTTAAGAGTTAATATAGGGTCCTTAAAGGAAAATTTAAGGTTGACCGTAACGTTGTAATGTTGCACAACTTTGAAGCCTTTGTTATCAAATTGTGATGAAGTCTTGTAAGGTGTTATGACATCTCGCTGATCGTTGATACTTTGAAATGGATGAAAATTTCAACTCTATATTATAGTTTTTGCTATACTTTCATAAAATGTGTGTCAAAAAGCTAACTATTCTGTTTGAGATTACGTCGAGAGGCAATCATTCACTCCCATTGACAATAATTGCCGTAACTACCATCGACAATCCATTTTGATGGGAAGAGGCTGGCATCGATCGAATGACCATTTCAAATCGCTCACCGTCAAAATAGACTGGACGTCCTTCCTTGTCACTGGCAATGAAATACGATCATTTACTGATGTGATGATCTTTAGTGTCTATCACTGTTGATAGAGTGTGAACCAAAACCCCAAGCCTGACTTCTACCAAATTCTTCAACTTTTGGCGCCCGTGGTCATACTTTCAGAATTTATATCACAAAAAGCGGCACATGCTGTCTGAACGAAAGACAAATCAGAGTCATGACCAGTCAAAGCTCACGGGAAAAGGTAGTATTCACCTTTGTAGTGCTATGAAGTTACTCAGCAAAGCGCGAGACAAGCAAGAGCCCCTTAAAGCACACTGCCCCCGCCGCGACGAATCTGAGTCCTCGTGTTAGTGTGGCCCTCCGGCGGTATCGCGGTTGCAGCCCAGCCCGCTAATTACAGTGCAACCCCATCATGTCGGTACCCGAGGGGGCGGGGCAGCACGTGCCGGGTCCTCAGATAGCCCAGATGTAAACCCTGCATTATTAACTGCTCATATGCGTGCATGCGAGAGCGTAACACACACACAGCATTTAGCCATACGCTACATTTATGCGTCGCCCCACAAAAAAATCGGCAGATGGACTATTTGCTGCATATAGCTTAGCGATATGCTTACAAACGACATTTAATCGTGTCTTGCAGGGCAGTATGTTATATTTTTACTGTAGTTTACATGCAACACATTTTGCTGGATTTTTTTGCCAACACTTTACAGTCTTTACAGTTTATAGTCTGGGCTGACTGTAGTTAGCTTGGGTGCTAATATGGCTTGTCCCAATGGATCTGACTCAAGGTCTTCTCCTGGTTAAAATTGAGGCAAAGGTGGTTTGATTATGTGTATGACGTCTATGGCATTCACCTGTCAGTCATGAGGGTTAGGGTTATGCAAATTGATTAACTCATTCACTCCCAGCCAATTTCTACGGAGCAAGGCCCTTCGCTCCTCGCCGTTTTACTGGATTTTGACTGATTTTGCAAGGCCCACAGAAAATTCTGTTCTATTGCTATATAAACATGGAACTCACCAAAAGAAAGATTAGACTCTCTTCTTTCAGCAGAAAAAAAAGTTAGTCCATATCTTTTTCCATTCTTTAGAAATCAGCGTGAGAAAATAGCTTTGAGCAATTTTCCAATTTCTGATGAAAAAAGGGAGAAATTGAGCTTTTTGTGAAGGCATACATTTCAAACATAACTTTGACTTATACACAGCTATTTTTTGCTTTACTTACATCCCAAACATCTGAATAATGTTTTCGTTTTACAAAATAAGATACACAACAAGACAAATAGAGCTTTTGATCACAAACAATTTATTTACACATACTGTAACTAAACTATTGAACTGTTGAACTATTTGCACACATAACAACGGGGAACGCTCTCAGCCGCTCCCGTGGCTAATCCGGATCAAGATCGGTCTCAATTTTTTCATCATCTTCATCGTTGGTTTCAACCTCGGGCTAAGGAGTAACACAACGTGAGCTCCGCAGAACGCGTGTGTAACCTGACGCTGTTGTGGACGTCACCGTCTGTCTCTTCAAGATATATATTTTTTTAATCCTTCCTTAACGATGGTATCGTTTTATTTTCAAAACACTCCTCCAGTGTCGTTTTTGTTTTTTTTCCTGATCGTTGTCCACATTTTTCTCAAATTCTCACGCGTCTTCACAAGATCCCTCCAACTTCCATTTCCTGACTTTTTCTTCACTTCCTTTCTTGGCCCGAGATGAGTTCTTACCAAGCTCGCTACTGACCTCCAGTGGCCATTTTTATTGCTTTAAAATGGGTTTTGAGCTTTGTGCATTACATTTTAGATAGATCGGAACCTATAGATGCCTCATGTCAAAAAAAAAAATGCAAAAGACGTATAACTACGTTTTTGGGACACTGAAGCAATTTAAAATAGAATGTATTTATACGTTTTTGGGAGAAAATGAGTTAATTATGACCGATTCGGACATTTGAGGGAGTAGGACTCTCAGAAACTAGGGATTTGCTCATTTAAGGTCAATTTGGAATACTGAATCTGGTACATAGATTTTACTGTATCTGTCAACCCAAAAGCATCTTATCCCGATCTATAGACCTGTTCAGTGGTACTACATAGGATTTTTTTTTTGTTCCAGGACCTTGTTTGTAAATAGAAATGGTCGTATGTTGAGCGGGATTTTCCCTTAAAAATTCATTATAATTCCATTAATTCGTTCCACAGCCCGAAAACCTACACTAAATCCTTAATAAATACTGCCGTTACTATTGCAAATAGCAATTACACAGAGCAAAACAAATTATGAAAAAAAATAGGAAAAATAATGGAATGGAATGGAATTTTATTGTCATCATCGTCAGTATCATTGGCAATCATTATCAATTACAAAATGTGATATGATTTGCCCGAAGGAACCGAAGAAGAAGACAAAGGCGGACGAGATGAAGCATATGCTTATCAGTTTCCCGTCCCCATACAACTAAAGACGCACATTCAGGCATGGAACATACATCAAAACTGTACAGTAACACAATCAACAATCTGAGTTTAGTAACCTAGCGTCCAGTCAAGCAGCTCAATTAATTTCAGGGCGTACAAGGTTATGGCTTAGTCATTGTCCCTGACATTTTTGCATCTGTTTGTGTGGAACATTTTGTTGTGGCTATGTGTGTGGCAAAAGTGATTATGTGTTATCACAGCTGGTGCGAGTAGTGGAAACAATTGGCGCACACAAAGGTCACTGTAACAGTTTCATCAGACATGTATGTATAAAATCAAACAACATGCTGTACATATTTTATTCCAAGATTAATGTCTCCGCAACGAAAACATGCTTATTATTCATTTTATACAGTGTCTTTTCCATATACTAGAAAATAATATAATAACAGTGATAATAATACATGTAATAATGTAACGAATCGGGTTCTAATGTGGCGGATGTGTTTTGCTTAGTGTACCTGAATGCACCACGTAGCTGACGTGAGAGAGAGTACTTTTTACTTTCCCTTTTCATGTTCAACTGCGGCAGACAGTAGGTAGGCATGTTGTGTTTCACAAGTTCTAAAATAAATGATTAAAAACGTGACGGAGCTGGCGATTTTTTGGGCGATGCTCCATTCATAATAATTGTCACCTTATGAAGACTGGTGAACGGAGATCGTAGACATTTTACATTCGTATTTTCGAGCCAGTTCACGGACGCGTCGCCACGCTCATATTTATCTATCATCATTTCCATCTTCATTTCAATGGTAAGCCTCACCTTTTTCTTTATTTTTTTTCACCACCTGCACTTACATTCTTGGAACCCATGTTGATTACTCTCATAAGAAAATCCGCCGTGGGTCCGTCTTGCGGGAAAACAAAGAAACTGGTGCGCTGTCATAAATTGTCGTATTTCAAGCATGTTGTTGGCCCCGGGAGCTACGCCATAGAGAAAATGGTTGGGACCCACCTACCACCCTATTACTGTGGCTGCCAGGTCCCCGGCTGGCAGCCATTACCCAGCACCGTGATGGGATTGTGTAGGGAGGGGAGTGGAATGTATGCATTAAAAAAGGAGAGCTCAGCTTGGGGAAGTGGGACCGCTGCATGGAATTTCTACCCAGGTACGACTGTATCTTTAAAGTACTCCTATGATGTTACCAGCATACAACTTCTTCAGGACTTTGGGGGCTGGTCAACAAGTTCACGTATTCCTCTTACAACTCCACTGGCTGTTCCAAGCCTTAAAGAGCATATGACATGAGAAAAAAAGTCTTAAATGGCATTATTATGTGAATTAGAATCATATTTTGAGACGATTCGACTATATACAACAATTTAGAAAAGCACAGATGACGAGAAATTAGTCTTTTAATCTGCCGGTTAGCCACGCCTACCATTATAGGGCTTTAGCGTCCCCAACAGGTGGATGACGTCAGCGGTAGACTGGGCTCATCGGTTTTACTATTCAGCGCATTGAGGGGGAATTATTCAGAACGAGGAAAACGCGACGAAGAGAGCCGCAAAATGTCATTGTTTCAGTCTCTCTACTCAAATATTTTTACAGGATATTCTTTTTATCCAAGTATTTTTCCCCAATAGCCATATAAATGGCTTGGGAAGGACCAGTCAGCCTGTCGAGGGGGAACTATTCACAACGAGGAAAACGCGACGAAGAGAGCGGCAAAATGTCATTGTTTCTGTCTCTTTACTTCAATATTTTTACAGGATATTCTTTTTATCCAAGTATTTTCCCCAATAGCTATATCAATGGCTTGAGAAGGACCAGTCAGCCCGTCGAGGGGGAACTATTCACAACGAGGAAAACGCGACGAAGAGAGCGGCAAAATGTCATTGTTTCTGTCTCTTTACTTCAATATTTTTACAGGATATTCTTTTTATCGAAGTATTTTCCCTAATTGCTAAATAAATGGCATGTTCATGACAAATAACAGTCTTGTGCTGAATGGAATATGAAATAATAAAAATGCATTTATTCAGAACGACATGGCAAAATTACTCCATAATGGTCAAAACTGTCCACTTCACCTTTACTGTCGCACCTCCCGAACGATATTTTATGACACCTAAATCGGACATATGTCATTTCCCTTCCCTGGCTTCGGAGAATGTAAACAAACCAGAAGCCGTGACAGCTAGCCGACATGCTAACCCGAACCGAGTGATGTTTCAAAGTCTTCGAAGTGGAAAAGCACACATAACTATCCTGGATTATTTGACATGACGACCCGGTTGTCAATTGTCTTAGTGGATCGGCAAACCGCCCGGCGGAGAGCAATTTACAGTTCGTTCCCCGGAGGAGGGTGGCTGGATTTGTTGCGCAGCTAACGTGCTGCTGCTAATGACCATTAGGAGAGCTTTTTACATGCCTATCAATGATCAAACGTAAGTAGTCCTTCATTTAAAGGAAGTTTGTAGTGTTTACTTTGTAATCGCTGTATTCGTATTTGACATAATACAAAACAAGACGTTTACTCACTTCCTCGTCAGTCCAATGGTCCCACAGTAAATATCCACGGTGAATGGGAACCTTTTGAAACTCCAAAAAGGCGCATACGCCTCTCCCTCATACAGAATGATTTTTCTGCAGCCGTTTGGCTGGCGTGATGCGAAAAATAAACGTATTAATCCGCAAAATCAGCTGAATCCTTTGTCCTCATACACAACAGTACACTGTAGCGTGAAGAGGACGTCTTCTACCGTACACGTCACAGCGCCCTCCTCCTCAATGCAAGACCGAAGCCGGAAGTCACTCATTTTCATGGCGCGGGATTCAAAAAACTACATAAAAATAGCGATCGCTTCCACACACATCCAAGCGGCCCATATCATTCAGGGGCATAAAATACCGCGCATATTATGAAATAAACATGCTTTTTCGTGTCACAGGCACTTTAAAGACCAAATGTGAAGTAATTTCATAAAATGCCAAATAGGGTCACAATTAAAGTAATTAAACATTGTCCAACAAATAAAGCATGAAAAAATAATTTATATGTTGTATATTTGACAAAATAATCGCATTTCCGAAGTTCGAGCCCGAAAGGGGACGAACCCGGAAGTGATACATCACACCGAGAACAGCGATGGCAGCGCTCCATACGGCCGCCATACAAAGCCCTTCAAACAATGATTCAAACAGCGATATAAGCGATGGATCGAGCGCAAGTGAGGAGATCCAAGTTTTTGAAGAGTTGGAGGAAGAGGAGGAGGTTGGAATTTTATGTTGGACCGTACATGTATTAGTCAGACGCTAATCAGGATGCAAACAATGTGCCCAGACTACCTGACATGGAATGGAGACAAGACCCATCGAGATTCCAAGATTGGTAAGATATAGGCTGTTATTATTTTTATGATTTGAAGCATGTCAGGTAAATAAACCACCTACTGTTGCCTGGGATAAAAGAAACGTTTTGACGAATCCCCGATCATGTTGTGGAATGAACAGTAGAAGCTAGCGACGTTAGCTTTTATTTACCTGATGTTTCGGCGAACACTTCCGCTTTTGGACCCTCTGACGAAGGCGGAAGTGTTCGCCGAAACATGTCAGGTAAATGACCACCTACTATTGCCTGGGATAAAAGAAAGGTTTTGACGAATCCTCGATCATGTTGTGGAATGAACAGTAGAAGCTAGCGACGTTAGCTTTTTTTACCTGACATGTTTCGGTGAACATTTCCGCTTTCGGACCCTCTGACAAAGGTGGAAGTGTTCGCCGAAACATGTCAGGTGAATAACCACCTACTATTGCCTGGGATAAAAGACAAGTTTTGACGTATTTATAAGTGTAGGCAAAATGAACTCAATACAACTATGATAGGGGATTGCCACGAGTTAGCTTTCGGCTAACGTCGCTAGCTTCTACTGTTCATTCCACAACACGATCGGGGTTTTGCCTCGAGTTACCTTTCGGCTAACGTAGCTACCTTGTACTGTTCATTCCACAACTGTTGGCAGCTCTGCCTTGACAAAGTCATCAGTCATCTATCCAAAAATCACACTTAATTTTTTGCAAATCCTTGATCATAAGCAGACCGGTTGAGGAAGCAGGAATCTTTGAAGTGTTTGTAGCAGAGAACACTACTCGTTGATGGCGTGAAATTCATTCGCTTCGTGCGAACGAAAGATGTCCATTTACGTGCCCTGCTATCCTTTGGCCACTCATACAACTTTTCTTTAGATTGAGAACAATACATCGCCACACACCGCTGTGGCATCTTACCGAGAAGCAATGCAACAATACTGTTCTATGGCGGACTTCCCTCACAGTTCTCTGTGTGACGTCATTTCCAAAGATTGTCGAAGAAAATCATTTTTCGTTGTCAAGGGCGTTGCTATGGGTTAAACAAAGAATCTGGAAAGGTTGCGTGAAAAACAAACAAACAAACAAAAAATGCTTATAATTGTTTAGTCATTGATATTATTCAAAAACATGGTTGGCCAACCTTACTTCACATTTGGTCTTTAAGAACGGTCACTGAGAAGTAGTTCAGGATTATCCTGGACAAAATCAAGGTCTGATGACTATTAGGGGATAGGATTTTCATCTGGTGCACCAAGAGAAATTGTTCCAAATTCGCATTGGGGTATGTTTCACCTATTTTGTGAAGATGTTCCAGCCTCTGACATTGGACTGAACAACCCTAATATCAGGAATGACTTAGATCCCAGATTACTACTCTCAGGAATTTGTTTTTCACCCTCTCCTGAATAAGATATGGGCCCTAATAGTTTATGTTAAAGTGCATGTGACACGAAAAAGCATGTTTATTTCATAATACACGCGGTATTTTATGCTCCTGAATGATATGGACCGCTTGGATGTTTGTGGAAGCGATCGCTATATTTATTTAGTTTTTTCAATCCCGCGCCATGAAAATGAGTGACTTCCGGCTTCGGTCTTGCATTGAGGAGGAGGGCGCTGTGACGTCTACGGGTGAAAGCGTCCTCTTCACTACAGCCGTACTGTTGTGTATGAGGACTAAGGATTCAGCTGATTTTTCGGATTAATACGTTTATTTTTCGCATCACGCCAGCCAAACGGCTGCAGAAAAATCTTGCTGTATGGGGGAGAGGCGTGTGCGCCTTTTTGGAGTTTCAAAAGGTTCCCATTCACCGTGGATATTGGCCTAAACAAGCCCTACTACTGCGGGACCATTGGACTTACGAGGAAGTGAGTAAACATCTTGTTTTGTATTATGTCAAATACGAATACAGAGATTACAAAGTAAACACTACAAACTTTCTTTAAATAAAGGACTACTTACGTCTGATCATTGATAGGCATGTAAAAAGCTCTCCTCATGCACATGAGCTGCATGTTAGCTGCACAACAACTGCAGCCGCCCTCCTCCGGGGAACGAGCTGTAAATTGCTCTCCGCCGGGCGGTTTGCCGATCCACAAAGACAATCGACAACCCAGTCGTCATGTCACATAATCCGGGCTAGTTATGTGTGATTTTCCTCTTCGAAGACTTTGAAACATCACTCTGTTCGGGTTAGCATGTCGGCTAGCTGTCACGCCTTTTGGTTTGTTTACATTCTCCGAAGCCGGGGAAGGGAAATGACATATGTCCGTTTTAGGTGTCATAAAATATCGTTCGGGAGGTGCGACGGTAAAGGTGAAGTCGACAGTTTTGACCATTATGGAGTAATTTTGCCATGTCGTCCTGAATAAGTGCATTTTTATTATTTCATATTCTATTTAGCACAAGACTGTTATTTGTCATGACCATGCCATTTTTTTAGCAGTTGGGGAAAATGCTTGGATAAAAAGAATATCCTGTAAAAATATTGAAGTAAAGAGACAGAAACAATGACATTTTGCAGATCTCTTTGTCGCGTTTTCCTCATTGTGAATAGTTCCCCCTCGACGGGCTGACTGGTTCTTCTCAAGCCATTTAGCTATTGGAGAAAAATACTTGGATAAAAAGAATATCCTGTAAAGATATTGGAGTTGAGAGACTGAAACAATGACATTTTGCGGCTCTCTGCGTTGCGTTTTCCTCGTTCTGAATAATTCCCCCTCAATGGGCTGTATAGTAAAACCGATGAGCACAGTCTCCCGCTGACGTCATCCACCTGTTGGGGACGCTTGAGCCCTATAATGGTAGGCGTGGCTAACCGGCAGATTAAAAGACACATTTCTCATCTGCGCTTTGCTAAGTTGTTGTATATTGTCGAATTGTCTCAAAATATGATTCTAATTCACATAATAATGCTATTTAAGACTTTTTTTCTCCTGTCGTATGCTCTTTAAAGCCATACTCAAAAGTGTTCTTTGGGCTTCAACTCAAAAGTGGGAGTCCAAGGGCGGAAGTAGGAAGCCACTTCCCAAATGTGTGGCTTGTTTCATAGTAAAGCCAGGATTGTGGTGAAATACCGAGGAAAAAAACGATCCGACGTGGGCCCCCCATGGGAGAGTCGGACATTTTAGTCGGGAAGAGTTCACTTCCTGCTTGAAAGCTTTATCTTCATAATGGATGCACCGCTCTCAAGGGGAAGTCGAGACCACGCTGGTTAGTCCAAATGGTCTACTCTAACATTGAATAGGAATTCCTTTATTTGAGGGAGATTCCCGGAGACCGGCGGATTAGATGACGCTCACATTTTTTTTTTCTCCTAATCCCACCGCACCAAGTGTCCTCGGTGTCGACACCTCGTCGTGTTTTTCTTTTCTTCCCTTTCAAAACCCACCCTTTGGCGGCCTCACTTATTTATGAGTGCGACTTGAAATAGACTTCAGTGTTTGATAAAAGCGCCAACCTTAATCTGGCGTGCCCGAGAAGTGCATTTCATTTTTATTTCCCATCAGAGATTGATGGTGGAGCGCAGCCGCCCGCCGCCTCTTCCCACTCGCTGATTGCTCATGTAAATCCAGGCTGGACTCGCACCACAATGTGTGTGTGTTTTGTGGATGAAATGGGAAAGCCGCATTGTGACGCGCTAAGGAGAGTTATGTCATCTCGCTCCCGCTTCCTTTTGTGGGATTGTTGTGGTGTTGCATATCCTCGTAAACCCCGGGATCCAAATGTTAGCTTTGATTTTCGCATTGACGGGAACCGCTGAGATCATCGATGTAGACCTTGTGGGTTGCTGTGGAATTGATTTCTTTTGGAGACATCATTTTGGAACAAAATGGCTCAGGTTTTAAGGGGCTAAAACATCGGTGGCCGCACTTAAGTGCTCAAGGGCTATATCTGAGTTTATAAGAGGACAGTCATGTTTAGGGGAGGTAAAAATAATCAAAAGTACTATAATTTTCTGTCTCATTTTTATTGTACTTTTAGCAAATAAAATTACAAATTATTATCAACTAGACAACTCTAAGAATATTAAATGCACTGTACATATAAATATAAAACTAAGCAAATACTAATAGATACTAGAGCTGAAATGAATACTGGAGCAACTCGAGTAACTCGAGTTTAAAAACTGATCCGAGTAATTTTATTCACCTCGAGGAATCGTTTAATTTTGCCAGCTGTAAGCATCACGTTTTGCCCGGACTACTTTTAACGCGGCACAATGCCCTGACGTCACGTGCGTAGAGGAAGAAGCAATATTAAAAAAAAAAAAAAAAAAAACTACTGCATCCGACAGCCTACAAATTACGGCGACGTTGCTAAAAACTATGCCCTCATGATGCTAGTGTGGTAGGAGGTAAAAATGTCCCAATCGATCGGGATGGCGATCGATCGGGTCCGATCACGTCATTTTCAAAGTATCGGAATCGGCAAAAAAATATCGGACATACCTTTTTTTAATATATATATATATATTTTTTTTTTATTTAAATCGTTTTCTAATTGTATTTAACGTTACAGACAAAATGTCTTACACTCATTCAGAGTAGTTTTGGCTTAAAGTAGGGCTATCAAATTTATTGCGTTAACGGCGGTAATTAATATTTTTTAATCAATCACGTTAAGTAAATAACACATGCGCTGCACGACCCACTCACGCATTGTCGCGTTTAATTTATAAAGACGCCGTTTTACCTATAGATTGCGCTACAAGGCAGCGTATAAGGAATAGAGAGAATTTTGACAGCCTTTCGAGCCATTTTTATGTGGCTAAAGCCTAACAATACCTCTCTCAGCAGTTAAATATAACGTGGGAATGTGGGGAAGAAAGGTAGTAGTTGATCATTTTCTTAACACCCTATGTTCTTTCCCAACGCAGAGAAGATATATCAATTGGTAGCCCTACGCACAGTCATGGTTGCACTTCCCATCATGCATTTGGGCAGAAGTTAAATGGCTGCAGTATTATTTACTGAAAGCTCAACAAATACACTAGATGGCAATATTTAGTTACAATATACAAAGTCACATTTATCCTTTCAGAATTACATGTCTTTCTATCCGTGGATCCCTCTCACAGAAAGAATGTTAATAATGTAAATGCCATCTTGAGGATTTAATGTCATGATAAACAAATACAGTACTTAAGTAGTGTATGTTGAATGTATATATTCGTCCGAGTTTTATTCATTTTTTTCTTAATGCATTGCCAAAATGTATATATTCGGGAAAAATTATCGGGAATGATTGGAATTGAATCGGGAGCAAAAAAAAGCAATCGGATCGGGAAATATTGGGATCGGCAGATACTCAAACTAAAACGATCGGATCGGGAGCAAAAAAACATGATCGGAACAACCCTAGTAGGAGGTAGTGTCCGATGCGTCTCATAGATAACGCACGCATTTAGAACTAGATGCGAAACGACAGACTCGGCCGCGTCTGGGCAGCGTTAGTAAACAGCCGCCATCTTTAAGCAGTACACTTCACAGCGCTAATAAATACTGTATACGGTTACTGTCACTCGCTCACGTAACGTTAGCCCTTCGGAGGGCTAGGTTTCTATTGATTATGACCACTGTCAATGCGTGGCTAACGTGTCTTACGTACAGGCTTTATTTCATCTGTAAAAACACAGCGCTGTAGAGTAATGAAGGTGTAAAATTAAAACATAATAAAGCTAACTGTCAGTTTTAGCTCAGTAGTCATTGCTGAATAAAACACCAAGTAGCACTGGTCTCTAATGTGCTCCAATACAGCAGGTATTATACATTTATTTTGAACACTGCAAAAACTCAAAATCCTATCAGTACTTACAGTTTAGACTAACTTAAAACTTAACTAGAACTTAAAAATATCTTGACACAAATAGAAATTCAATTGAAACACGTAGGAAAAACACATAGCTTTCAAGTGATGTGTGTTATCAAGCGTAATACATTTTTAGGTAAGAAATATGTTTTTTTTATTATAAGATCTAGAGGTTTTTGAAGTGAAAGCGGTGTGTTTTTTTTTTTTTTTTTTTCTAGTAACACCTGAGATGCAATTGTTGGGTCTTTTCAACAATGTACATCGGAAATAAAGACATTAATTGACTGACAATGGTTCAATATTGGATTAAATGTATTTTTTTCTCATGTATATTTATAATTGCTCTTTACTTAAAAAAAAAAAAAATGTTTTATCCGATTACTCGATAGAATTTTCAGTCGGTTACTCGATTCTTAAAATATTTGATAGCTGCAGCCCTAATAGATACATTTTATATAACTTATGATAAATGATTATACTTATTACATATTTAAGAAATATACAGTACATGTTAAATGTATTTATTATTTGCATTATTTTTGAAAATACTCAAAGCATAAATTGGATTCAAATTTAAATGTAACTACAAATTGTATTTTGCATAATATACCATTTGTATATATATATATATATATCCAAGAAAAAGAAAAAAAAATCAATGTATACATTTAAATTAAATTTTTTTCAGAAAATAAATACATAAAAATCAGGAATCTCGAAGAATGGCGCTCTGCATATGTGGTCCTCCGACCGTACTTTGCCCACCCCTTGGAAAAACATCACCGATGACACTTGCAACCCCCCACCCCGCCACCACCAAACAGCAAAGTAGCCCAGCCCCCGAAACCGAACGCCCACCCCAATGCATTTTCACGGCACTTTGCTTCTGCCGCGGAAATTAGCGCGGCGCTGGCATCGCATTCTTTCCGAAGGCAGCCAAATGTTGTTGGGGCGTCCTCCCGGGATAAAATGAGCTCATCCCGCAGGAGGCCTCTGATTGGAGGATGGGGTAAGAACGAATACGGGAGGGGGGGCCATGTGGGAAGGATGCCGCGGAAAGCACCGGAGCTCGCCGCGGGGTTAATGCTCCGTCGCCCCCGCCCCCATCGCAGTAGTGTATTGATGATACGTTTGTAGAATCGCTGAGGCAGGCGTATTGTTACAGCCGAGAGGAAGAGGAAGAGAAGCACCCCCTCCCTCCTCCAACCCATTCCTCAGCAGATGGAAAAGACGGTGGTATCGTGGCGTACCCAAACACTTTGTCGGGTTCTGATTGTGGCAACCGGGCGGGGCCCTGCGGCGTTCTTTCTTCGTCGCTGTCTTCTTTCCTTCAACTTAATCCTCCAACATCAACACATACCTTCCCCCCCGTAGAGAGCCCCCGCCCGTCCCTTAAACCCACCGTTCTCAATCCTTGCCGGGACGTTAAATTTCACAGCGCCGTCTCCTGGTTCGTCGGGCACCCTCGGCGGCGGGCGGCAGAGGAACGCTCTCAGGCAGCTGTCAGGCGGCTGCTCCGGTTGAGCCTCAATAAGAGACGGCCCAGGAGGGGGTAGTAGCGGCGGGGGTGCGGTAGCGTTGGGGGGAGCGTCAAAAGAAAAAAGGGCTTCTCCTCAGAAGAGGCTGCCAGTGAGGAGGGGGGCTTAAAAAGTAAAGAAGCAGTGAGAGAGACAGTGGGAGAAGAGTAAGGTGCTGGTGGTGGTAGTAGGAGGAGGAGGGGGGCAGCTGGAGTCAAGCCCCCCCGAGCCGGGGAGAGGGAGCGCTCCCTCAGCGAATCAGCGCCAGTCAAAAACCGAGCGCCGCGCCGGCCGCACCGACCGGTCCCTCCGCTTGGCCCTCGCTCGCCTGCGTTCACTATCCTGCCCCGCCATCATGATGTACTTTTGGGTGAGTGATAAGGCCTCGCAATGACGCCCAAAACTTTCCCGGCATGCAGTTTGTGTGTGACGGCGGACCCCTCGTCGCCCCTCACCTACTGATTGTCGGCTATTTTGGCGTACGGTATAGAGTCTGATGATGACGAGGGTGAAATCTAATTTCAGTGATTCGCTGTCTTTAATTTGTTCTTAATTGGTTTTCAAGCCAATGTTTTGCGCCGTTGCTGAGCTCAAATGTTTTCTGACTGCGGCAGTCGTCGTTTACGGTGACCCCGAAGGGAGGGCGGCAGCACCATTTTGGGAGTGAGTGATTTAACTTGATGAAATTTGTGTCTAAGAAGTTGTTTAACTGTGAAGTTGCCAGGTGGACCCTCGCCCGAATAAACTATCAACAGTTTCCCCCAGTCTGATGGTTTGAGCGGGCAGTATTTTTGATACAGTTCTGATGTTATGCCTTCTGGTTTCAGACATCAACCAGGGCACAACAGTCTCCATTTGGAATTTATTGATACTCTTTGCGATTGTAACAAAAACTGAAGACATTTTTTGTACACCTTCAAAGTTACAATTTGTCGTTTACTGCACTTGAAAGGTTGATAATGACAACTTTGGATATTGCTGTTTTCAGATGCTCTAACAAAAAAAGTGGGCAGGTGGGAGCTGTTTCATGCTCCTACCAAAATATAAAACCTTTCATTCAAAACATAACTAACATTTTCTCATCAATACACTTCGGCAAGCTAACTTTGGGACATCGCTTTCGTATCAGCTTGTGTAGCTAAAGAAGTGCCCAGTGGCTGTACTTTGAGGCCTCGACAAAGGAAAACTATTCTTCATTTGGATCCAAACCAAACCATTTATCAATACACTTCATCACCAAAATTAATTATCTTCACCCTTGATACCGTTTGCATCTTCCTGCAGTGTAAGGTTTTCTACAGGCAATACTTTGGATAGGCAACCTCTCTGGTGATGTTCCTTAAGATATGAGCCACTAGCTGTACTTTGAAGCCTCCACCAGAGCACAACTCTTAATCTGGGTCAGACTTGAAGACTTGGAGATGTCATGTTTGTTGACAAGGAGAATTTTGCCTGTAATGATGTTAAAAAGTTAAAAGTCCGTCATTTCATGCTGCTGTCAAGTCACTGTTTGCAGTTTCTCACATTGTGAAGTTTTTACAGGCAAAATTTTTAAATAGCTCTCATAGAAGGTGTTGTACCGATGGAACTTTGACGCATGTGCAAAGGTCTGATCTCTAATTAGATCAGGAATGAATTATTTCATAGATGCCTTTCTCAGTTGTGGAAATTGGGTTTTGCTCAATCCGACACGCTAATGAATCCTGTACACTAGTGAACTTTCAGGGGAATGCAGGGAAGCAAATCGGGCAAGCGTGAACATAATTTCATTATTTTCCATTCATTTTACAAAATAAAACATTTGCAGTTAGTTAGCATCAACGGGCTAATGACAAACCTATGGTTGCCAGCCAGGACAAAATCTGAAACTACAGGAAGTTCAGTTGTATCTACATGAGCCTTAATGCGTATTGGTGCTAAAATGAGTTTATGAGTGCCTTCTGCAGGTGGAAAGCATCACCTGTACCTAATTAGAATATTTATTCAGCGGACAGATGTTCTTCCGCGGGGCCATTAGTTTTAGCTTACAAGTCCCCGTTGCCGGCTGATGGAGATGGATGCACTTTCTAAGACATCCCAGGTTACTCACCCGGGCCGCCGCCCTCCCCCCAGGGCCCCGGCGACCCGGGCGGACTTGCGGTAATTGTCGGAAGTGCAGGCGGCGTGTCCGCGTAGATCATCACTGCTGCAGAGGAAGAAGAGGCTTCGAGTGGAGTGTCCTCGCCGTCATGAATAATTGAACAGCACCCGGTACAGACGGTGCAACGGAGGAGCGGATAATGGAGAGCCGGGATGCATGCGGCGGGAAGCATGCGGTGGGATGCATGCGGCTTGGCGCAAAGCGGCATTTTTATGGCCGGGGTGCCCGGGGCGGCCGCTGGCGTGGAGTGCTTTGAACCCGCGTTAATGTTGCGTTGCGGAAAAAACGTAAACCAGCAGACCTTCTCCAACAGTAAGGGCCACTTCCCTTTGAGTGCGCCAGTTGTGGAATATTCTAGATGAGCAGTTTGCAAACTCCTTAATGGAGATAGATGGCCAATTTGTTTGAACTGGAAGGGAAGGCAGTGAGTGAACAAGTTTCAAATCCAATGAGCTGGGATCATTCAAACACCAAATTGACCAAATGTATATCGCCACCAGTGGCAGCCAGCTTAGGGTTTCAAATGGGGTGGTGATTAATTAGCATCTAATTAATGATCGATTATTGATTGACAAATATTTTTATGGTCCATGAATCTTTAGAAGAACTGTTGACCTTTTTTTTGTAGCTCTTAAAGCAGAAGTTAAGGATTTTTTACTTTAGGCTTAATCTTTGAGTTAGCAGGGGTTTAGTTAGTTGGTGGAGTTGATTTCAACAAATTCCGTATCGTTTGCAAGTTTTTTGTTAGTTTCAAGGCTCCAGAGTGGCTAAGCTAACGGTCAATGGCACCATTATAGTGTGCCAATAAAAAAAACGATACAGATCTATGAACAGATCCAACACAGTCAAATAAATTCAAAACTCAGATCATTGTTTCAAAACACCCATGCGGCCAAAACAATGTTACATCAAACTGCCATAATTCACTTTATTCTGCAGGACTGTTTTTTAGATTCGTAATACGACTCCAATAAAGAGGAGTGCTTCGGTCACTCGTTCTCACGCTGCATTCGAGGAAGGTAAAAAATAACTTGCGCACAGAAGAGGACCCAAAGCGCAACCACTCGGAGCTTGTCTGTATAATACACAAATTTATTTTTGAGTCTTTTGTACAGGAGTAAATCTCTCACTCAGTAATTTCCGCTGCCGCCATCCTCACCTTGTGCGTCCCTTAAAGCGGAAGTTCAGGATTTTTAACATTAGGGTTAATACTCGAGTTAGCAGGGGGTTTAGTTAGTTGGAGGAGTTGATTTCAACAAATTCCGTTTCGTTTGGAAGTTATTTGTTAGTTTCAGGGCTCAGAGTGGCTAAGCTAGCGCGAATCAATGGAACCATTATAGCATGCTAAGAAAAAAAATGATACAAATCTACAAACAGATCCAACATAGTCAAATAAGTTCAAAACACTGATCATTGTTTCAAATCATCCATGCGGCCAAAACAATGTTACATCAAACTGCCGTAATTCACTTTATTCTGCAGGACTGTTTTTTTTTTAGATGCGTAATACGACCCCAATAAAGAGGAGTGCTTCGGTCACTCGTTCTCACGCTACATTCGAGGAAGGTGGGAAGTCGGACTTATCCCACACGGACGGTACCAGTTGCGACCTTAAGCATTCCAAATGAATGTAAACAGCAAAGGTGGCTGATCGCCACAAGGTGTTTTTGATTTTGGCCTTCAAAAGACCTTTTGACCTCCAGCCAACCTGACTTCTCATAAGTGATCAAATAGTGCAGGCATACTAAAGATATTTTTCCAGATCAGAGTTTGGAAACTTTGACTTCCCACCTTCCTCGAATGCAACATCAGTCTGCTGAGTTAACTGACGGCCGGCAACATGGTGAAATTTGCATATAGAGCAGTGGTTCCCAAACCGGTCCTCAAGGACCCCTGTGGGTCCTGGTTTTTGTTCCTACCGATCCAGCACAGGCCGTTTAACCAATTAGGTTTCTGCTAAAACAAGCAGGACCTGACTACAATCAACTGATTACACTTGTAAAACACCAGATTGGCACACATGTGTCGTCCTGTTTTGTTGGAAATAAATCCAGCACCAACAGAGGCCCGATGTGGAATAGTTTGGGAACCCCTGATATAGAGGCTGTTGAAACATACAGAAGAAACGGGCAAAGGAAAGTTTCCACATATTCCCGGTGAAGAACGAGGAAAAATATAAACTGGTCACTTGCTGCTGGCTACGACTTAAAAAAATCAGAGGTGAAAAAAACCAGATGTGATATCACTCTGCCCTGCTCTTCTGCAGAGCTTCTGGATTACAAATGTTGCTTTTCATACTGTAATTATTGGCATGCAATGGTAAGTTATAACGGATAAAGTTAATAACTTTATCCTGAAAACATAGCCAACACTATTGATTGCACGGGTCGTCGATGATTTTCATGTGTGCATATGTTGTTTTTCATTGGCATGCTACAATGGTGCCATTGACTCGCGCTAGCTTAGCCACTCCGGAGCTCTGAATCTAACCAATAAATAAACGAAACGGAATTTGTTAAAATCAACTCCAGCAACTTAGTAAACCCCTGTTAACTCTAAGATTAAGCTTAGTGTCAAAAATCCTGAACTTCCGCTTCAAAGTGCGTGCAACAGGATGAAAAGTCTTAAATAGCATTATTATGTGAATTAGAATCATATTTTGAGACAATTCGACTATATACAACAATTTGGCAAAGCGCAGATGACGAGAAATTATTCTTTTAATCCGCCGTTTAGCCACGCCTACCATTATAGGGCTCTAGCGTCCCCAACAGGAGGATGACGTCGGCAGGGTCATGGTTTAATCTGATTTAGAATGCAGCCCATTGAGGGGAATTATTCAGAACGAGGGAAATGCGACGAAGAAAGCCGCAAAATGTCATTGATTGTCTCTCTACTCCAATATTTTTACAGGATATTCTTTTTAATCGAAGTATTTTTCCCCAATTGCTAAATAAATTGTAGGGTCATGACAAATAAGTCTTGTGCTAAATTGAATATGATATAATAAAAAGGCATTTCTTCAGTACGACATGGCAAAATTACTCCAGAATGGTCAAAACTGTAGACTTCACCTTTACTTTACTGTCGCACCTCCCGAACGATATTTTTATGCCATCGTAGTTATGTCATTTCCCTGCTCCGGGCTTTAGAGAATGTAAACAAACTAAGAGGCGTGACAGCTAGCCGACATGCTAACCCGAAACAAGTGACGTCTCAAAGTCTTATTTTCGCTTTTCGAAGCAAAAAGTCTCTCAAAACAAGCCCGGATCATATCACAGGGCGGCGGGGTTGTCTTCGCCGATAGTCAACCCGCCCGGCGGCAAGCAAGTTAGAGAGGACACATGAGAGCTCGCCGGGGAAGCAGCTGGAGAGTACCGCCGGACAAACCGGCCGACGTCGGAGGAGCGCGTAGCTTCCACATTGTCAACACCAATATGGCGTAAAATAATGCTTTACTACACGGCGTAGATGTAAACAGTGAGAGAGCAGCATGCAGATGTTGTGCAGCTAATATGGCAGGATGTGTCTGAGGAGGACTTTTCTACATGTCTGTCCATGATCAAACGTAAGTAAAAACCTAAGTAAATCGTCCTTTATTTAAAGAAAGTTTGTAGTGTTTACTTTGTAATCGATGTATTCGCGGCCATTTTTAACACAAAGTTGCAATTTCTAATGGGGTTGAAAATTTGACAGAACACCGGGCACACGAAGAGGGCAATAAGCTGAGTATAGAGGGGCGTGTGCAAACAAGCCTCCGGTCGTCGGCCGAGTGGACAATCAGCCACAAAATGCAAGCCACCTCCGTATTAAAACGTGTGCCATGATCCCAGTATTTGACATAATACAAAATACAATGTTTACTCACTTCCTCGTAAATCCTATGGTCCCACAGTAGTAGGGCTTGTTTTGGCCAATATCCGCAGTGAACAGGAACCTTTTGAAACCCAAAAAGGCTCACAGGCCTCTCCCTGGTGCAGCAACAATTTTCTGCAGCTGTTTGGCTGGCGTGATGCGAAAAATAAACAAATTAATCTGCAAAATCAGATGAATCCGCAGTCCATCTCCATGCTATAAAGCATTGCTGTATTGTGAGATGCTGACCCGGGTGACGTCACATTCGCATTCTTCCTCAAACCGAGACTGAAGCCGGAAGTCACTCGTTTTCATGGCGCGGGATTCAAAAATTGAATATATAAAACGATCGCTTCCACACACATCCAAGCGGTCCATTTCATTCAGGAGCATAAAACACCGCGTGAAATATGAAATAAACATGCTTTTTGGTGTCATACGCACTTTAATAGTAAATAATGTATTATTTTTAATGAAACCGGAAATATTCAAATTCACAAACTTTTGTTTATTGTTTTGAAATAAAGGAAAAAACAGTAAATATTTTTTCTTCATGTTTGAAATTTTTATATTACAAAAGGAGAAAAAAAAAGTTTAAATATTCTCTTATTTCTGTAGTCCTCGACAGAACCAGACTGATATCTGTAAATTAATTAAATGAGATTGCAATCATCTGCCATCTTCACTGAAAGCAAGTATACAGTTACATGGTTACATAACATTCATAGTCGATTTCTCAGTGCATACTTTGGCATAAATGCACATTCGAGATAAAATGTTTCGTCCAGACTAATACTAGTATAACACTAAATAGCATGTGAGTAATGTTCTTTAGTGATTTAGGTTAGTATTAGTCAGTTACTCACAAAAGTAATCAGTGATTATTCAACAACACATTAGTCGTTTGTGTTTGGGTTTTAATTGCAGATCAGACTTCGATACCAGGATGATGGTTACAGATTGGGTTTCAGGTTTCAATGAAGTATTAAGGTGTTCATCCTAGTCCTTCTCAAAAAAATTAACATATTGTGATAAAGTTCATTATTATCTGTAATGTATTGATAAACGTTAGACTTTCATATATTTTCGATTCATTACACACAACTGAAGTAGTGCAAGCCTTTTATTTTTTTAATATAAATGATTTGGCAAAAAAGTCAAGAAAAAACAAAAATCCCCATCTCAAAAAAATGAGCATATATCATCCGACCAATACAAAAAAGTGTTTTTTAATACAAAAAAAGTCAACCTTCAATTAATTATATCAGTTTATGCACTCAATACTTGGTCGGGAATCCTTTTGCAGAAAAGACTGCTTCAATGCGGTGTGGCATGGAGGCAATCAGCCTGCGGCACTGCTGAGGTGTTATGGAGGCCCAGGATGCTTCGATAGCGGCCTTAAGCTCATCCACAGTGTTGGGTCTGGTGTCTCTCAACTTCCTCTTTACAATATCCCACGGATTCTCTATGGGGTTCAGGTCAGGAGAGTTGGCAGGCCAATTGAGCACAGTAATTTCATGGTCAGTAAACCATTTACCAGTGGTTTTGGCACTGTGAGCAGGTGCCAGGTCGTGCTGAAAAATGAAATCTTCATCTCCATAAAGCTTTTCAGCAGATGGAAGCATAAGGTGTTCCAAAATTTCCTGATAGCTAGCTGCATTGACCCTGTCCTTGATAAAACACAATAGACCAACACCAGCAGCTGACATGGCACCCCAGACCATCACTGACTGTGGGTACTAGACACTGGACTTCAGGCATTTTGGCATTTCCTTCTCCCCAGTCTTCCTCCAAACTCTGGCACCTTGATTTCCGAATGACATGCAAATTTGCTTTTTTCTGAAAAAAGTACTTTGGACCACTGAGCAACAGTCCAGTGCTGCTTCTCTGTAGCCCAGGTCAGGCGCTTCTGCCGCTGTTTCAGGTTCAAAAGTGGCTTGACCTGGGTAATATGGCATCTGTAGCCCATTTACAGCACACGCCTGTGCACGGTGGCTCTGGATGTTTCTACTCCAGACTCAGTCCACTGTTTCTGCAGGTCCCCCAAGGTCTGGAATCGGCCCTTCTCCACAGTGTTTCTCAGGGTGTGGTCACCTCTTCTGGTTGTGCAGCGTTTCCTATCACGCTTTTTCCTTCCCACAGACTTCCCACTGAGGTACCTTGATACAGCACTCTGGGAACACTTATTCGCTCAGAAATTTCTTTGTGTCTTAGCATCTTGCTTGACGGTGTCAATTATGGCCTTCTGGACAGCAGTCAGGTCGATAGTCTTGCCCATGATTGCGGTTTTGAGTAATGAACCAGGCTGGGAGTTTTTAAAAGCCTCAGGAATCTTTCGCAGAGGTTTTGAGTGAATTTGTTGATTAAGATGATTAGGTTAGTAGCTTCTTTAGAGTGCCTTTTCATGATATGCTAATTTTTTGAGATAGGGATTTTTGGTTTTTCTTTTTTGCCAAAATCATCAATATTTAAACAATAAAAGGCTTGAACTACTTCAGTTGTGTGTAATGACTTTAAAATATATTAAAGTGTAATGTTTATCAGTATCTTACAGGAAATAATGAACTTTATCACAATATGCTAATTTTTTTTTAGAAAGACTAGAATTAGTTATTAGGATTCCAAATTCCAGTTTGTAGTCACGATTAGGGTTTTAAGCTAGTATAAGAATTTAAAACAAAGGTTTATTTTCAAGTTAGTTTGTACAACATGGTTCTGGTTGGGGTTTCTATTTAGAAAGCCAGTTCAAGGTTTCAGACCAGGATTTGGGTTGTCTTACCTTGTGTAATAAGAAAATGGAGAAACTGGTGCATTAACGGCGACTCCCCTCAGGCGTAATGTGGGCCCTTGTTACCACAGCAACCATGGCTAAGAGGCGCTTACTAGCAACTCCTGTTTTGATTTCATTTAATTTTCGTCCATTTGCTGTTTTTGCATCATGTAAAGTCTTTTCTTTTCTTGTTTAGTTTTTTCTAATATTTCACATTGTGCAAAGCTGATGAAAAAAATCAAATATAAAGCAGTCGTAAAATATTAACGCTTGAAGTTTTCCACTATCAATATTTTCTCTTTCCAAAACAAACTGGTGGGGTTACATAATGCGGACGCGGCGCTTGTAAATCTTTGAAGTTTTTGTTGCTTTGATCTTTAATTGTTTCATGTTAAACGTTTACCCGGGTAAGCTTTGAACAAACCCGCGCGGGAAAGCTGCTAAACGTTTTGCCGCATTGAGAAAAGTTGATGCCGTGCGGAAATAAAAGGCTGCTAAGCACCGTGATGTGTAAGGAGCGCATACATTGGGCTTTCAAACAAGTTTTATGGTTTTACGTCTGGTTTGGTATTTTGCGTGAGGGTTAGGGTTTCAAGCCTGGATTATTGCCTTAAACCAGGATTAACATTTCTTGCAAGGGTTAGGGTTTCAATTGATATATTCACACATGAGTGTGATTATTAAGTTTATTTTTATACAATTTCAAATTAGGGTTTCAAGTCTGGGTTTCCACTTGGGTTTGAATTCCAACGATGGGGTTTTCAAATAAGCATGTAAGGGGTTCAAACATGAGTTTTCAGTTAGGTTTATAAGCCAGCTGTTAGCCATCCTATTGTTATTATCAGCGGCCTTTTTTTTATTTCTTTCTTTCTGCCTGTCAGTCTTTTTTCTCCCCGTCTTTCTTCTGAAGTGGAGCAGGAGGATGTTTTTGTCCCCAAATTCCTGATGCGTGGCTTCCAAAAATAAGCCTTTGAGAGCTACAAACAATCAGCTTTTTGTTGTTGTTGTGTTTTTGTCGTGGTGCAGGAAAACACGTTTTTAGTTTTGTTTGTAATTGAGGCGCCGTGCTGGCCTGAAAATGTCCTCAGTCTGCGTCGTCTTCTTTTGGTGGTGATGAGCTGACGCAAGACGAGGTGGCAGCTGGCCTCAGCTCTTGCTCTTCTCACGCGCTTCCCGTCCCAACCCAACTTGAGTCGAACGTCCTGACGCAGAGGGAAGATCAGAACGACGGAACGGGAGCGCGGCCTTTGATGGCGAAACCTGGGATCAGATGGGCGAAACGGGATGGCGCCGAATGAGAGGCAAGCTTTACGGAAGGAGCGTGGGGCGCTTCGACCTGCTTCTTTTTTTGACGGCTCCGTCAGGAACCACAACAACATCGACGCCAAGGAACATTCCAGAAGGACGCTCCCTATAATTTCATCTCTTGACAGGGGCCTTTCGCAGGATACCTATTAGGAATGGACTGACTGAATGACTGACCAACTGACCAATTTCCTAACTAATTGGTTCGTTGATTGATTGCCAAAATGACTGATTGTCTGACTGACTGTCTGATTGATTTATTGCTACTATAGCCTTATGAACTAACCCAATGATTGATTGATTTATTGACTGACTGTGTGTCTAGTTAATGATTGATTGGAAGAATGACTGATTTTCTCACTGATTTATTTATTGATGGGCTGGTGAACTTAAATTATTGACTGACTGACAGATGGACATGCTGCTGGCCAAAAGTATTGGCACCCCGGCAATTCTATCAGATAATGCTCAATTTCTCCCAGAAAATGATTGCAATGACAAATAAGTAATATCTTCATTGATTTTGCTTGCAAGGAAAAAAAACACAAAAGAGAATGAAAAAAAATGTTTTAATCATTATAATTTTACACAAAACTTCACGAATAGGCCGGACAAAAGTATTGGCACCCACACCCTAATACTTGTTAGCACAACCTTTAGACAAAATAACTGCGAACAACCGCTTCCGGTATCCATCAATGAGTTTATTAAAATGCTCTGCGGGAATTTTAGACCATTCTTCCTTGGTCAACTGCTCCAGGTCTCTGAGATTTGAAGAGGACCTTCTCCAAACTGCCATTTTCAGATCTTTCCACAGGTGTTCTATGGGATTCACTTCTGGACTCACTGCTGAACACTTTAGAAGTCTCCAATGCTTTCTCTCAAACTATTTTCTGGTGTTTTTCTTGTGTGTTTTGGGTCATTGTCCTGGTGGAAGACCCATGACCTCTGATGGACATCCAGCTTTCTCACACTGGGCCCTACATTATACTACAAAATTTGTTGGTGGTCTTCAGACCTCATAATGCCATGCACACTGTCAAGCAGTCCAGTGCCAGAGGAAGCAAAGCAACCCCAAAACATCAGGAAACCTCTGCCGAGTTTGGCGTTGGGACTGTGTTCTTTTCTTTGAATGCCTCGTTTTTTTCCCTGTAAACTCCATGTTGATGCCTTTTGCCAAAAAGCTCTACTTTTGTCTCATCTGACACGAGAACATTCTTCCAAAACGTTTTTTGTTTTCTCAGTTAAGTTTTGGCAAACTCCAGCCTGGCTTTTTTATGTCTCTGGGTCAGAAGTGGAGTCTTCCTGGGTATCCTACCATAGTCACTTTTCATTGACGCCAACGAATAGTACGGGTTTACACTGTTGTACCCTCGGACTGCAGGACAGCTTGAACTTGTTTGGATGTTAGCTGATGTTCTCTATCCACCATCCGTGCAATCTTTCGTTGAAATCTCTCGTCAATTTTTCTTTTCCGTCCACATCTAGGGAGGTTAGCCACAGTGCCATGGGCTTTACACTTATTGATGACACTGCACACGGTACACACAGGAACATTCAGGTCTTTGGAGATGGACTTGTAGCCTTGAGATTGCCCATGCTTCATCACAATCTTGCTTCTCAAGTCCTCAGACAGTTCTTTGCTTCTCTTCTTTCTTTTCTCCATGCTCTTTGTGGTACACACAAGGACACAGGACAGTGGTTGAGTCAACTTTCATCCATTTTAACTGGCTCCAAGTATGATTTAGTTATTGCCACCACATATTATGTGCCACAAGTAAGTAACAGGTTCTGTTAATTGCACAAATTAGAGAAGCATTAACTTGTTTTTCAAAGGGTGTCAATACTTTTGTCTGGCCCATTTTTGGGTTTTTTTTGTAAAATGATAATGATGTATTTGTTTTTTTTCCCCCATTCTCTTTTTTGTGTTTTCATTGCAAGCAAAATATATGAAGATATTACTACCAAAGCATTTGTAATTACAATCATTTCCTGGGAGAAATTCCGCATTATCTGACAGAATTGCTGGGGTGCCAATACTTTTTGCCAGCACTCTACTGACTGATTGTCAGATTGACTGGCTGTCTGACTGAACGGACAATGGACATACAGACAGACATACAGACTTAACGATATAATAACTGGTTGATTAGTTGGTTGGTTGGAGCTCCAAGACAAGGTCAGGTTTTGAAGACAGCTGAAGTGTGCCGAATAAAATATTCAACTGCAAGTAGGATTCGTGTTTTAAGATCGAATTTTAAACGGTAGTTTCTAGGTTGCCTTCAATTTAGAGGAGTTGATTCGACTTCTTAAAAGTGAAGATTGAATAAATTGTTAATTGGATTTGCCAAAAGCAACAAAAAATGTGTTTGGTTGAAAGAGCCCAATCTTTTTTGCTCTTTCTCTTTTTTTTTTCTATTTGAGTATGAAATGACAAGCGAGTGACATTCCATATCCTTTTCACTGGGAATTATTTAACAGCAGACCTCAGTGGTCCTGTAATGAATATTTCTCTTTCAAGCGGACCCTCGGACCCACCGGTCGCCGGCAAACATGCGGCAGGTTGGCCATGAAACATGCATGAGAGCAAACACCGCGCTCCCAATAACAAACCTGCGCCGCTCGCACGACGAGTACAATGCCCGCCTATGATTGACCCGTGGGATGGAGGGCGCCCAGAGGGGCCTCTTCATCCCACCACTGAGATAATGTCTCATTTCTTTATTTGTATTTGAAATCCTGAATTTAAAAAATAGGTTAGATTTTGAGAATATGGTTTTGAACTAAGATTTTGAAACAAGCCATCAGGTTTCATATTGGAGAGACCAAGTCTAAAGTATGGTTTGAAGACTATATATTATTATTATAGATTCCAGCAAGGTCTTTATTAGGGTTTCAAAGAACGGATGGAAGCCTGGGTTAAGGTTGCAAATTTGAGTTTCAAGCCCATGTTAGGATTTCAAATCAAATCAAATCAAGGCTTTTAAAGTAGGGTTTTAAACCAGTGTTGGGGTTTCAAATTGAAGTTTTAGGATTCAGAGTAGGGTTTTTAAGTTGTGCCTTCTGTCGTTCACTTGCAGAAACCAAAGAGTTTCTCTCTCCTGTCTCGCCGCCGCTACGTCAATGCGTTCTCTGGCGTTGTCTCCTGAGGGGACGACTTTTCTTGCGCTTCCCCCCACTTTTCCCGCCGCCGTCAAATGCGCGGTGGCTAAACGTCAGGTTGAAAGTTAGTTTGCAAAACAAACTCATTGTTTATTGATGCCCATCAAATATTCATGCGCTCGCTCGGGTGCTTCTGATAGTTTTATAGCTGATTAACGACGCGTAATTACAGGTTTTATACGCAAAGCAAAAAAGCCAGAAGCCTCCCAACAAGAAAGTAAATGTCGCGCGCGGCTGATTGATGCCGGGCGTTTTCTGCCACAGCGCCGCAAAAATAAAAAAAAAATTTAAAATTTAAAAAAGACGGCACCGTGGCGTGGTCCTCTCGGTTGTCAGTGGGCTCCCGCTATTTGACGGCGCGCGCGCTCGTGTGCTTTTTAATTAAAAGCAAACTCAATAGCCTTATCAGGGCCGGCCATTTGAGCCGGGAGACGTATCGATCGCTCGCTGGCTCGCTTATGCAGATGCCGCGCTTTCATCTGCGAGCGCCAAAGATCTGCTTTCACCAAATCTATGTCATATATTATTCAGCCTGCGCTCACTTCACATTCAAATGGGAGCCTTTAGTTTCTTTTGGAAGCAAGGCGACAAAAATGGCGCTGAAAACAGGAAGTAACACTCTTAAAGGTATAGAAAGACTTGTAGTTCTTAAAAGATAAGCGTTATTGTGAGTTAAATTAATTTGATTTTGAAACCCCGCTTGATGTTTGTAAAATTGTTTAACTAGTAGGTCGCCATTGTTGTTGATGTCGCAGGGCGGTGATGTCACATGGTTATACTGCCGGGCTTTCAGAGTATGACTCTAGTGACATAAACGTCATCTGTTCAACCCTTTCATTTTGAACCCGAGAGGAACAATAATGAGCATGACAGCACTGTCGATATTTTACAAAACGAGCAGCAAAAGCAAAATGAACAGGAAGGACAGGATGAGACGAGATGAGAGTAGGAAAAAAAATAAGTGTTTTGCCACACCGGCGATACATCCTACAAAAGGCGAATTTGACACCCTAAGTACTACCGTTCGCTTTCAGCTTGTTTTGTTTAGATGCATATAGACTAGGGCTGTAAGACGATTAAAAAATTTTATCGAGTTAATAACAGCTTAAAAATTAATTAATCGCAATTAATCGCAATTCAAACCATCTCTAAAATATGCCTTTTTTTTTTTTCTGTTATTGTTGGAATGGAAAGATAAGACGAATATATACATTCAACATACTGTATATAAGTACTGTATTTGTTAATTATAACAATAAATCCACAAGACGGCATTAATATTACATTCTTTCTGTGAAAGGCATCCACGGATAGAAAGACTTCTTAAAAAAATAAATGTGAGTACAAGTTATAGTAATTTTGATAGTTTGTATATTGTGACTAAATATTCCCATCTAGTGTATTTGTTGAGCTAAACTTAATTTTTGAATAGAGTATCATTTTGCATAGCTATTTTGATTGGGAATGCCAGATCTCTTTGCATTGAGCGCTTTATTTTATTTTTGTTGTGCTTTCACTAAATGATACTGTAGCGACTTAAATGTTCTTAACTGCCCAAATGCATGATGGGAATTTGAGCAACCATGAGTCACAGTGGTTGCTGCAAATGGTATATCTTTTATGCGTTGAGTATATTACATGGTGTTAAGAAAAAGATCATCTCCAGTTATTCTTCCCCATGTCGCTTGCCACAATAGTTATAACAGCTGTGAAAGAGGTGCCACCGCTTATTCCATTCAATAGCGCGGCTCCAATAAATGCCTGCGTTACCAATTCACCCTGCTTGGTAATTGGCGGTGCTATGGACCGGCAATTCATGTTGGCTCGTTGTCGTCGGTTGGCTCGGTTCGTCTGATTTCCTCCCGAGGAAGACGGCGGCGTACATATAAACACCAAGAGGCATGGATGGCTTTTTGTGGGTACTTTTATTAACAAAACAAAAGCATGTGGGGACGCAGCACTTAAGCCTGCGCTAACTGCGCACTTTCTCTAGTCTCTCGCTCCCTCTCTCGCTCGACCACTTTCTTCCTTACTGCTCAATCTGACAATGCTGGTTACATTGAAAATAACAGCAGCCCCCTTGGCAGGGGCCGGTAACACTTGCGTCTACTCCACTTGCTTGTCTCTGCCCTTAGCTCTCAATATACTTCAAACGGCTCCATTGTAGTCTGTTCGCGGCAATGCTTGAGTGGGTCGTTCCGCGCATGCGTTAATTGCGTTAAATATTTAAACGTGATTAATTTAAAAAATTAATTACTACCCGTTAACGTGTTAATTTTGACAGCCCTAATATAGACAGAACATACTAAAGATGCCTTGAGGAAATACTTAAATGTAGTAATTTTAAATAAGGTTGGTTTAAATATGCTACATGACTAATGTGGTCAACAGATCAACAATCTGCTTTAAAGCTACCACAAGAAAACACAATGCTTAAAATTATGAGAGGGAAACACATGCAATAAGTACTTTGAGGCAACGAAAAGGTAATACTCAATAAAACCACAAATAGTAAGTTCTCGCCGCTTTTAACGATGACCACGTGTTCGACGTCTTGCCGCGTAGAAGGAATTGCTGTAAGCCGGTAGTATTCGTCGAGTGACAGTGACAATCTACGTCATCAACCTGAGCGTCCGTTGCGCACCGAAAACATGGCGCCCTCCGCAGGTCAAAACATGTCCTAAATATAATGGATTTTTAAATCAATGGCAATATTTTATGTGTTGCTAATAACATATTTAGTAATGTAACATATAGAGCAATTGCAGCTTATTAGAGCCTACAACTCTAAGGCTAGGCTCATACTGCAGTTCTTAAATCACAGATCCGATTTTTTCATTTTTTCCCACTCGAGTGAGCCATCAACTTGACGTTCTGAATGGGACAAGTCGCGAGTGGACCATCTCAAATCCAATCTGGGTCACTTTCGTATGTCGTTTAAATCCGATCTGCGCCACATTTTTCAGAATGTGGCAGCGGTCTGAACTGTCAAGTCTCCCAAATCGGAATTCATGCAGCAATTATGCCGAAGATCAAAGAGCGAGAGCGGCACACAAGATGGCAGCAATGTAGCTGTTCATTAGCATTAGCGCCTAGCATGAACTCTTTTTCTACGCAGGAGGCGGGCTTGACCACAATAATAAAATGAAGAAAAGAATAAGCCTGATAATGCTTGGTTTCTTACTGTGAGCCGAACGAACAATATTTCAGTATTGCTTACATGGCCGAGTCGGGGCAAACTGACGCACACACATAAGGCTTATGTGTGCGCCATGCACGGACAGTGCGTCGTTATTTGTCTTGATGGTTCTGCGCATGCGGGTCAGTTTCCTCAGTGAGTGTCGGACTCCGAATTAAAGCGCATGCGTAATACTTGAATGGCTCAATGGACAAAAGCAGTCTGAATGGGCACACCACAAAAACAGATATGACAAAAAATCTGATTTTGCATTAAGACCTGCAATATGAACCTAGCCTAAGTCTGAGGTTCACTTTAACATACTGTAGTATATGGATACATACAGTATGTCTTTTAACTCTAGTAGTTGTTATTACGTACCGGAAAAATATGGTGATATTTTCTCATCAGTCAAATGACATTTAACTCATTCATTACCATTGATGGCCCAACCCATTTGAAATGTGATTGGCTGGCAGCGATCTAGTCACAGTCCAAACGGATTGGACGTTTATTGCTGTCAATGGCACTAAAACATGACCACCTAAATTCCTTTCAGCTTGTTTATGGCAATTTTCTTTTGAATATTCCATCTTGGATTTGCTACATATATTTTCAGAGGAAGACGACGACAAGTTGATGAAGCGTCACAGCGGTCGTCTTAATTGGCCACGCGCTTCCTCTTGATTTTTTTTCCTTTCTTCATCTGTAAAAAGGTGGTTGCCGGGGGTCTTTTGCAATTTGCCAACCAAGTCCATTAAGTTCATTAATTTAATAATGGGCACAATAATGAATGCGAGGTATTGCTCAATTAGAGGACGGCATCCAGCATCACGGGGTAATGAGATTAGAATGGAAGCGATGCGGTGCAGGTAGTGAATTAAAGCGTTACCAGAGAAGCTATCAGGAATTAAATTGTAATCCTGCGACACTTGTCAGCGCTCAAATGGCTTCATGGCGCCCCTCCCCTCTCGCCGGAGCATTCTGGCCAATCACGAGGCACGAAAAGGCTATCAGTATGGAAGGACATTATTACTATATTGTTTTTAAAACCAGAGACAAAATCAATTCATTTATTTCAGAATTGCCCATCTGCATTTTCCACATTTTCTACGTTCTGTAGCGGCGTTTACAGGAGCAAAATTTCATGTAATGTGACATACTGTTTCATAACTGATGTAAATGTAGCTTTTTTTTTTTTTTTTTTTTAAATCTGTTTCAACAGTGTACAATGACATTGTTTACTAAATTTTCCCAAAACAAAATGGCATAACAAGTAGGGGTGTAACGGTACACAAAAATCTCGGTTCGGTACGTACCTTGGTTTTGAGGTCACGGTTCGGTTCATTTTCGGTACAGTAAGAAAACCAAATGCAAAATATAAATGTGCTAGTTGTTTATTACACACCTTTGTGCTTTCAACAATAGGAACATAGCCTATACAAAGCTAGAATTCTGCTCAAAAAGTAGCGGGTATTTAAAGATAATCCAACAACAATTTGCCTTTCAGACCCCGCGTATTGGTCAGCTTTCTTTCTGAAAGAAGAAAAAAGAAGTCCTGTGCGAAAGAGAAAAGCAATCCCAATGACAAAGATTTTAAAATGTATTTTACAAATGAAATGCCTTAATGAATCTTTTTTTTTTCTTATGAACGGTTTTCAAAAGCTTTATTGGTGTATTTTCTCAAGTTAAAGCACCACACAGAAATTAATAAATTTAATTGTGTAAGCATGATCTTTGTATTATTCTTATTATTTAATTAGAGGTGTTTTAGCTCATTTCAATTTAGTTTATTTAAATGGGCTATTATTTATTTTATTATGTGTTTATATATTTTGTATATTCACATTCACATTTGTATATTACAAATGTGATGTAGTATTCATTTATATTGTATATTTTATGTTGTATAACTTAAGTTCCTATGTGAATATTAGTTCTTACTTGTTTTGTTGTGGTCGGAGGGTTTTGGATTGAACAGGGGTTGGTTATTATTATAGCAGAGAAGACAGCAGTAAATCAACAAAGACAAGTCAACTGTGCCCCGATCTACCACTCAAGAGATCTGATGGACTCAAAAAGTGGGTTACGATTGCATATTAGTTTAAAAATCGAGCGGATCCACAGTATTTTTACACGAGTGACTTCCGGTCGGCCCGATTCTAGCTACCGGTAGTAGAATTGACGCAGGAGGGTCGCATTTCGCATCAAATAATAAACTCTGCCGTTCTTTTCTCACGGGTCGTGTTGAGCCGCTTATAGGACGCATATAACACGCGGCCTTACTGCGACTGGTGTGCGTTGGCTGATTGACTTTAACGCCCGCGTTTCACTGCGTTCTCACGGCGGCCACGTTGTCGCGCCGTTGACGTTTCTGGGTTATACTGTCCTACCGTGTTGGTCCTCATTATAGTCGAGAAGACGGAGTAAATATAATCTACACTAAGAAACTGTAACTCGATCGACTCCCAGCCTTGAAAAGTAAGGGTTACGTTACGTCAGAAACTCGTTCGGTACGCCTCCATTCCGAACAGAGGACCACGTACCGAAACGGTTCAATACAAATACATGTACCGTTACACCCTTAATAACAAGTGTATACAATTTTTGGGTTTTTGTAACTGTACGTCGCATCATGATTTATTGTAATCCTTACATATGCTGTAGCATCACCAAATGGGAGGAATTAACGTGTCATAATTTACAGTACCTAACATATTTAATGTAACATGGTATACTGTTCCATAAATCATGTTAATATAGCTTTTCTTAATTTTTTTTTTTTTTTTCACGGTCAAACACATTTTGTAAAAAAGTACCTTTTTTTTTTTTTGTAAGTGTGTAACTTGTGATTGACTTTCACTATATGATATATATCACATTTTGTGATATATATTACAAAAATGTGCATTATTATTTTAAATTCATAACACGATTTACGCTTACAGTACGTCAAATTCAGTGTAACCCAAGATATTGTTGCATTATAATTTTTTTCCCTGTGATGTGGTATAGTGACCGTTTCTTGAACAATACTTATGTATCTGCAGCATAATACATCGAAACATAACAATAACATTACAGTACAGCATTTACTAGCATAACATTGTTTTTGTGTGTGATTTACGACTTCATATACAATGATAACAAAATGTACATAATTTACAAAAATACTACTACTAATAAAAAATTTGTTGTCCAAACTATAAAGTAGCATGTCATTTGCTTTAGTGAGCCATTATTACCGTAATTTCTGGACTACTGAACAAGCCTCCTTGCATGCATTGTGGCGCTTCAAACAAAATTCATGTTCTGTGCTAATTATTTCTTCAGTTATTGTACCAGTCGTTTCATTAATTGGTAGTTATTTTTACCTATTAGGCTAAATAAATCAAGAAATAAGCTGCACTGGACTATAAGACGCAGGATTCAAAATGAGGAGAAAAAGTAGCGGCTTATATGGTACATAAATTATGGTCACGTCATCACACCAGCGTAACAATAATTAAGGTATAACTATACCACAGCCTGTTCTAAAAAGACACTTTTTTCTATAATGCACTGTTACGTTTATTACAGTAGCCATATGATCATTTACAGTAACAGTCTGTACAATTGGACAAATTACATGACTTAGGATAACATAACATTAAAAAATATCATACTGTGACCTCACTTACCATAATGTACTAATACTTACATTATGGTATGACAACATAACTTACAGGGAGAACATTTTTGTAAGATTACATGCCTTTTGGACCTATGACTGTTTGCGTTTGATGGCCCGTGATGCTCAATGTCAACCTCTCGCGTCTTCATCGCAGAGTTTCATTTTCCTAATGGCTCCTTCCTCTTTAAAACCCTTAAAATGCAGCCGGATGTTATTAAAAATGGAGAATGGAAGACTTCATCGTTTAACTTTTCATTGCGCGCAGGACGCGGCGACAAACTCCCGCCATCAGCAGTTTGCGCGGCCTCCAGTGTTATTAGCGGCGGGTTTAATGTTGTATGGAAAATGCAGGATGCGTCGAGCGCAACACGCTGGAAATGAAAAGACAAACACGGTCGATTAAAAAAGAGACGGCAGGAATCTCGTCCAAACCTGGCGAGCGTTGTTATTCCTCGGGAAAAATGGAAATGTTGTGTTTTTTCCATGTTTGTTTACCCGCAAGGTGTTGTCGTGAATGGGGAATGAGATGCCGTACAAAGTGAACGGATGTCACCCCGGGACGCCGGGGGGACACTGAAGCGAGATGGAGGGCGGCCGCGTATACGCGTGTCTATACGCACAACACGTGCTTAATGAATATTTCCGCCACCTTCAGCGTGTCCGGCAGAGGAAGGAAAAGGGGATTGTGTTCTCATGGATCCTTTAATCCGCTGAATTAGCGCTTTAATAACTGCAAGCCATTTGGAGATTAACGAGATCAAGCTTGTGTACAGGAATACTTAAATGCTGTTTTCTTCTTTACAATACGCCACGTACGCACTACCCCGCCGTCTATACGCAGTGACTCACGCTTCAATATCAATACTGTCATTTCAACACATTTGTCAACACTGACGAGTTAGTCGTCGACTTTTTCTTGACTTTCTCTTTGTTGACTGTTTGTCAAATGTTGAAGGCTGTATCAAGCTGGGCTATAATAATCATTTATTACAGTATGCGTTACTCTATTATTATTGATCAGAACAACAACATGATACGATACAGATTTGGCCTTTGTCTGACGTTGACGTAAGGTATCGCAACATGTTACATAATTGCTGTGTTGTACCCGAAGGAGTTCAACGAATCAAAGTTCATGAATTATTTGATATTTTTGGACAAAGGGAACAGGACTTGGTGTATTTTGTCTTCCTGAACGAAAATATTCTGGTACCAGTTAGTAGATTTTGGACAGCAGTTCAATGTCATTCAAGAGTGCCAGCTTGATTAGACAGCACACTGCAAACAAGCCTTAAAGAGCATACGACATGAGAGAAAAAAGTCTTAATTTTATATTAAAACCCCTCTTAATTGTTTTGTTTTAATAAGATTTGTAAAATGTCGCCGGTTCTGCTCTTTCAGTTCGAACCCGAGCGGAAAAGTGATGAACAGGACAGCACTTTTGATATTTCACAATCAACAATGACCACGGAATTGGAAAAGGCGGCTCATTTGACCATAGTGTCTAGTGAAAGTGACAGCATTCAAGACAACTCTGTTTAGTAATATTAACTAATATCACAAGGACCATGTTATTTTTTTTTTACTTCGATAGTATATATATCAGTGGTGTCCAAACTATTCCACATAGGGCCACAGTGTGTGCTGGATTTCATTCCTACACAACAAAATGACACCTTTTCACCAATCTGGTGTCTCACAAGTGTAATCAGTTGATTGCAGTCAGGTGCTGCTTGTTTTCGCACAAACTCCATTGGCTAAACTGTCTGTGCTCGATTGGTTGGAACAAAAACCAGGACCCACAGTGGCCCTTGAGGACAGGTTTGGACACTCATGATATATATTGTTTATCGATCTATTAGCTGCAATCAGTAGCAAGTCCTCAGATGAAAACCAACAAATCTGTTAAGTTCCAGAATGTGGAAGCAAGCAGACAACAATAATATAGGGATTGCGTAGAAGGATTTATGGAGCATACACAAAAAAACACAACACTTGATTGCGAAAAGGGAAACACAAAAAGGGTCCGTGACAGTAGGTCTGGATCCATTAATAAAAAATAAAATCAGTGAAAACCATGATGAGAGGCAGCTGAACGTAAAAACCAAGGCAGAGATGCAACTCGCAACGAAGGAGTAAAGTATACAAACTGTATAACAGCAGCAAGTCAATATCTTGGCAAGCCGCCTAGGATTGGTTTAAAGCAGGGGTGTCCAAACTTTTTGCAAAGGGGGCCAGATTTGGTGTGGTAAAAATGTGGGGGGCCGACCTTGGCTGAGGTCCTTTACACTACATTTAAAAACAATATATTTATGCAAATTTTAGCAAGCCATTCAGTATGTCACATTTTCTTTATTATTTTTTTTTAATGAATAATTTCAATAATCTCGCAACTAGCCTTTGTGGCGTTCTCTTTTGACTCTCGGGCTCTTGCGAAATACTTCTGCTGTGAAATTAAACTAGCTTCAAGTTGCTTCATTTTCTTGCTGCGTATCTTCTCTCTAATCTTGTCGTACATGTCAGCGTGTCTTGTTTGGTAATATCGCCTCACATTGAAATCTTTAAAAACAGCGACTGTCTCTTTGCAAATGAAGCAGACACAGTTGTTGCGTATTTTAGTGAAGAAATAGTCCAATTTCCACCTATCCTTGAAGCGTCGGCCGTCACAGTCAACTTTCTTTTTTTTGTTGATTGTCGCCATTTTAGAAAATGGAATGGGTCACACGGGGTAATGTTGCTTTGCCCTTAAATACCTGCAACATGAAGCAATTATCAGAGAATCACAAAATTTTAAAAAATAAGGTCCTAATGAAACCTTTTTTTCAAATTTGTAAAAAGAGTGTCAAAATGAATATGTGTAATAAGCGCTCTAATATCAATAACCCATGCTAAATCATGTTTTTTTTCTCATGGAACCTGCAGATTAATGTGTTGACTTGCATCCATCATTTTTTTTTCTCCAAAATGTCAAAATTCTAAATTAGTCTCAAAATCATGAAATTTTAGGTTTTTAAAATGTGATACATTTGGCAACAAAGGGTTAAAGTGCTGCTGCCGTTGAGTGGGTGAATGAGGAGCAGCATTTCGTGTATAAGCTACTTCATGTGCTGGTTGCAGTACTGCTGACCAATTTATTAAGTCTGTGTGTGGGCCGGACGTTATTGATTTTATGACAGAGGCTGGGGGCCGGATGAAATTTGACCACGGGCTGCATTTGGCCCCCGGGCCGGACTTTGGACATGTCTGGTTTAAAGACACTGCTGATGAGCTGGAATTGGACGACGGTACGACATTGGGAACTCATCCCACAGTTCTGTAACAAAACAATCTGACTAGCAGCAGAATATGACAAAATCATATCAGTCGTCTTAATAGCTTCGCTTGCTAGCTACCACAGCTATTCTCACAGTTCAGCCGAACCAGCATGTATTGTGCGTGTAAAACATGACGCCCTTCGCAGGTCAAACAAGTACTAAATATTATAGATTTTTAAATCAATGGCAAAATTTTATGTTTGTAATAACATATTTTAGTAAAAGAGAACAATTGTGGCTTATTAGAGCCTACAAGTCTTTAAGTCCGAGGTTCCCTTTAAAGTATAGATGGAAAAACACCAGTACATATATGAGGGGAAAAGCGCATTATTGTACTTTTGAACAGCATGATTAGCAGCCCTTGTAGTTAAACTTATTGTTTGGGTAACTTAACCTCTGGAGTATCTTAAAAAAAAGAATTAAACAAAACAGACTTTCTCAAAACTAAATTTACCACTTCTGTTTTAGCTAAATGCCTTGAGACTTTTTAGATTACAAAGTCACGTTGGCACTCTATGGTTAGTTGTGTTACTGCAGTTGTTATGTAACGTGACAATCATGTAATTCTAAATACAGTGGTACCTCTACATATGAAGGTAATTCATTCCAGCACCTTGTCTGTAAGTCGAAATGGTCGTATGTCGAGCAGGATTTCCCCATAAGAGTTCATTATAATACCATTAATTTGCTCCACAGCCTGAAAACCTACGCTAAATCCTTAAAGGGAACCTCAGACATAAATACTATATGCATCTAAACAAAACAAGCTGAAAGCGAACAGTAGTACTTTGGGTGTCAGATTCGCCTCTTGTAGACGTTTCGCAGGTGTAGCACATTTCGCCAGAACACCATTCTTTTTTTCCTACTTTCGTCTCATCTCATCCCGTCTTTCCTGTTCATTTTGCTTCTGCTGCTCGCTTTGTGAAATATCGACAATGCTGTCATGCTCTTTTAAGAACTACAAGCCTGTCTATGGTTCTATCACAAATGGCAATTACACATGGCAAAATAAATATCAATTAAAATCGGAATAATACAGTATAATAATAAATCTTGTAATAATGTAACGAATCGGGTTCTAATTTGGCGGATGTGTTTTGCATGCTGCACCTGAACGCTGCGCGTGGCTGACGTGACAGTGAGAAAGGTGTGCTAGAGATTTTACTTTCTCTTTTAATTTTCTGTTGTTTATGGTGTCAACTGCAGTGGACAGTAGGTGTGTTGTGTTGCACAAGTTCTGAAATAAATGATCAAAAACCTGATGATGCTGGCGATTTCTTTGGAGATGTTACCACAATAATAATTGTCACCTTAACTTATAAAGACTGGCGAACGGAGGTCGGAGGAGGACCGTCGAGATCGTAGACATTCGACAGCTGTATTGTCAAGCCAGTTCACGGACGCGCACACCACGCTCATATTTTTCTATCATTTCCATCTTCATTTGAATGGTAAGTGTCACCTTTTTCCTTTTTTCACCACCTGCCCAAACATTCTTGGAACCTATGTTGATTTCTCTCACAAGAAAATCCGCTGCGCGTCAGTCTTGTGGTAAAACAAACTGCGGCACTGTCATAAATCGTCGTATTTCGAGCATGTGGTCGGATGTAGAAACAAATGGCGAGTCAAATTTTACGTCGGATGTCGAAAAGATGTGGCATGTGTCGTGTCGATCATATGTTGAGGTACCACTGTATTGTAAATAAACATGTTCACTGTTAATCATTACTGTTTTTATTTACAATGAAATGACATTCATCAACCAATTTAGCTTAGCTTGTTTTAGCTTAGCTTAGTTCATTGTTTTGTTTAGCGTAGCTTTGTTTAGTGTATTAAAGCAAAACGTGGAATATTCACAAATTGGCTTTCAGACTTTTTACTCCCCGGAGGAAAAGTATTTGCATTCTCAATGGCTTTGGACTCACACTTAATGTTTTTGTGGTTTTATTTTCTAATCTAATCTAACATGCTAACAGTGTACCTTTGTGACCAAAGTCCTAAAAGGTTTTTATTTCTTTGGTTGAAAAAGAAGGAAATTATACATATTTGGAACAATGAATTTAGTTTCAAATTTTCAATTAACTACTTCATGTAGAATACAGTATAGACCCCAATCACCAACGTCGCACAATCACGTGACCGCTGTATTGTGCTGCCATATTGTCCATCATTGTGTGTCCGTATTGTCAGTGATCATAGTTTGTAAAGGTGGATTCACTTGCTAATTATTGAAGCCCCGGTGCTTTCAGACGCTGTAAACTCATTGGATGAGTTGCATAAAAGCCGTTATTTGGAAAAGCTTTGGTTGATCCAGTCGCCAGATCCATTTTTGATGCCCAATTCGATGTTTCCTTCAGTCCAGTCCCGTCCCGTGCGTCAGAGCTCATCCTGAGACCATAAAATTTCCAATCATACTCCAGTTTATGTCACGATGAGGAGTCGGGTACCCAAAATCGGCCCCGGCCCGAATATAAACCGACATTTGGGCAGCTGAGCGTCACCGTTGTCACGATTGTAAAATGAAACTTGATCGGCGGTTCGACAACGGGCCGGTGTGTGCCGAAAAATAGCCGCCAAGCGTGAACTGTCCCCCTTGACGGGAGCGCTTATTTATAACGCTTTATTGAAGTGAAAACATCAAATGTTTTCATGGACGCATTACAGTAATGGATTTACGACTGTAAAATCAGTTTTAAATAATTAAATTACACAAAATATTAGTACTGTATTAAAGTAACAAATCGTGAACTGGGCCACATAACCATCTTTGAACAGAAATGTATTAGTCTACAGCAGACATGTCCAAAGTCCGGCATGGGGGCCAAATGCGGCCCGTGGTCAAATTTCATCCGGCCCCCAGCCCCTGTCATAAAATCAGTAATGTCTGGCCCGCACACAGACTTAATAAATTGGTCAGCAGTACTGCAACCAGCATATGAAGTAGCTTACACACGAAATGCTGCACCTCATTTACCCACTAAAAGGCAGCAGCACTTTAACCCTTTATTGCCAAATGTATCACATTTGATACACCTAAAATTTCATGATTTTGAGACTAATTTAGAATTTTGACATTTCTTCTTGACAAAAAAAAATGATGGATGCAAGTCAACACATGCATCTGCAGGTTCCATGAAAAAAAAAAAAACATGATTTAGCATGGGTTATACATATTAGAGCGCTTATTACACATATTCTTTTTGACTTCTGTTATTACAAATTTGAAAAATAGGTTTCATTAGGACCTTATTTTTCAAATTTTGGGATTCTCTGATAATTGCTTCATGTTGCAGGTGTTTAAGGGCTAAGCAACATTACTCCGTGTGACCCATTACTTCCATTTTCTAAAATGGCGACAGTCAACAAAAAAAAAAAAGAAAATTGACTGACGGCCGACGCTTTAAGGATAGGTGGAAATTGGACTATTTCTTCACTAAAATACGCAACAACTGTGTCTTGCCTCATTTGCAAAGAGGCGATATTACCAAAAAAGACACGCTGACATGTACGACAAGATTACAGGGAAGATACGCAGCGAGAAATTAAAGCAACTAGCAGCTAGTTTAATTTCACAGCAGCAGTATTTCGCAAGAGCCTGAGAGTCGAAAGAGAACGCCACAAAGGCTAGTTGCGAGATTGTTGAAATTATTCATTAAAAAAATAATAAAACAAATGTGACACACTGAATGGCTTGCTAAATTTTGCTTAAATATATTGTTCTACGTAAAAAGGATGTGAGCCAAGATCACCCCCACATTTTTACCACGCCAAATCTGGCCCCCTTTGCAAAAAGTATGGACACCCATCAGGGGTCACGTTAACCGAATATTTTCCGTCGTTGACCGGTTTTTTAAAACGGTGACGGAAAAAACTGAAGTCCATCCGTCATTTTGACAGGTTGCAATTCACACCCCAGACCACAGGGGGGCGAGTGAGCATATTAATTAGCTATTGTCTCTCTTGATGCATGACGTCGTTGGCCTTACTCGGAAAAATGTCAAGGCAACTGAGTGTTTGCCTGGCACGGCCAGACTGTTCTCCCTGTATTTTTCAAACACTGAGAGAAAAGTCTGGGACACAGCCTCTCGAGTAGGTACAAAATCAATCGACAAATCAGATTTCTTTATTTGCGTGACGTGTTCTTCACGAGCAACGTCACTCTTGCGCGCCGAAAGTCGTCTCTACAACAACACGGATGGCGGGAGAGCCGACAATATGTTCCAATCCACGGTAAATTCAGTTTTAAATGAGCTAAAACACATCGACACGAGACATTGACAACAGTCTGTCTCTCGCTAGCCATGTTGAATAAACTCCGTTCTCCTCGTATGTTTACTTCCGCGCGCAAGTCCCTCGTCCTGCCCTAGTCGCTAACGGCACGTCTGCCCGTCGCTGATTGGTGCACTCCGCTGTCTGTTTGCCTCTTGTTAAGCTTGTTCGGACAGAATATTAATTAAAAATGAACAAAAACTAAATACTATTGAATATGTCATTACTATCATTTTAAAAATGTAAGTGACGGGTAAAAATAGATAATGACCGGATTTTTATGACACTGTCAGTCAAAATGACAGACAACGAAAAAGTCTAGCGCAACCTCTGACACCCATGGTCTACAGGTTTTCACGGCCATATCCCTATGACAATCACGCAGGTATGACATTTATTAATTTGAACAGAGTAAAATAATAAATATCCACAGTACAAGATTTATTAGTTCAAGCAGAGTAAAATAATACATATTCACGGTGCAAGAAAGTCGTTTCCGTGTGGGCGCTCCCGTCAGGGGGGACATTTCACGCGGGGCGGCTATTTTTTCGGCACAACAACTGTTGTTGCCCTCACCTTCTTGCTGCGCGACCGTGGCGACGAACTTCGTAGTCTCCATCTGATGATGTCAGCGATCGTGTTGGCATCACGACTATTGATGTTTTTGCCGCTGTCTGACGACTGTCAACACAAACGCATCATGAACCGAGATAAACAAACCATGCTGCTTTAGAGATTTGCCCTTTTAACAATGGGCATACAGTAACTACTAAAGTGACCGTTTATCTTTTCTGTTCCTGCAACCAACCGCCACACATGCCTTCACCATTTAATGTTAACGATTGTCAGGAAGGTTTTTGGGTTCGTTTACTAGGCGGTGATTCCTTAGACAAGCAGAAAAACATGCAATAATAGGCGGAATGTACGTGACGGTAATATGTAAACACGATGAGCTGACGGACAATATGGCGGCACAAGTCAAGGGGGCGGTGTTATTACGTTACGTGAATGGGGTCTATTAACGTTTCCATCACTGCCTGTGTCTAACAAAACATGCATTGATGTTGTTAAAATAGTGTAATATCAAACCGAATTCCCTTTTACATAACTTGCGCAAAGGTAACTTACTGTAAATTTACCTAACATAGACTTCCAATGACACGCTTGCCTAAAATTTTGGTTATAGTGGTGGCGTGAAACGTCAGAATTAAAACACAGATATCCTTCCAACAGTGCTTTTCTCGCAAGAGCCGTGGCAGAAAACTTTTTTAATTCTGGAAGTGAGGCAAAGTTCGCACCGACAAGGAAGCGAAGCACCAGTCGGGCTCGCCCTTTGACACACTTTGAGTGTTTGTTGTGCGACCAATCCTCTCCTCATCCAGTCTGTCTGGCGCTGGGCGAACGGCGTGGCTTCATGCTCTGCACTCTCACCACACGCGCTAAATAATTCACGCGCTGCTTGGGAATTCTCCTGCTGCCGCCATTAGACATTCTCCCGCCTTCTTCTTGTTTTTGCACATTTCCACTTCACCGTCAGCACCAACATGGAGGCGCGCTTGACAGTCCGCAGAGGATCGCAGGTAGAAAAGCCGGATTACAGTTCAACCCCTGCCTATTCGCGAGGAGCTTGAACATTACGAAAACTATTAACTGAAAAAAATACAATTCACACTCATCCAAATTTTCAGTGCAGCAATGCGCCTCTGACAGAACATTGGCATCCTCTAAATCCGCAGGTCAACTCTCCCGCAGTGGTACCTTACCTCAGTTAGCTTGCTGGGAGAAAACTTAAGTAGTTTCAGTGTTTTGAGTGATTATACCCTATTTTTCAAATTTGAAGGTACACTGTCAATGAATGTTTTTTTTTTCACATGTACAGTGGAATGAAAAAGTATCTGAACCTTTTGGAATTTCTCACATTTTTGCATAAAATCAACATCAAATGTGATCTGATCTTTGTCAAAATTACACACATGTAAAAACAGTGTCTGCTTTAACTAAACCACCCAAACATTTATAGGTTTTTGAATTTTAATGCGAATAGCATGCAAACAATGAAAGAAGGGGGAAAAAGAAGTAAGTGAACCCTCTGCTTCAGGAAACTTAAAAGAGAATTGAAACCAATTTTTACCTAACAATTTAAGTCATGTGTGTGCCCAATCACTGATGAGTGGTTTAAAGCTGCCCTGCCCACTATAAAACACACACCTGGTAAGAAATGTCTTGATGAGAAGCATTGTCTGATGTGCATCATGGCTCGGTCAAAGAGCTGTCAGAAGACCTGCGATCAAGGATTTTTATTTGTATAGCGCTGGGAAAGGATGCAAAACATCTCTAAAAGTCTGGATGTTCATCAATCGACTGTCAGAGAAGCTGTCTACAAATGGAGAGAGTTTTGCACTGTCGCTTCTCTCCCAAGGAGTGGCCGTCCACCAAAGATAATGCCAAGAGTTCAGTGCAGAATACTTAGAAAGGTAGAAAAAAAAAACCTAGAGTGTCTACTAAAGACTTACAGAAATGACTGGCACAGTCCAATATCTCTGTGAACACATGAACTAAAACTATGGCCAAGAATGGTGTTCATGGGAAGACTTCACGGAGGAAGCCACTGCTGTCCAAAAAAAAACCCTTGTTGCTCATTTAATGCTCGCAAAAAGGCACTGTGGACATTCCACAGAAGTTTTGGCAAAATATTTTACTGATGAAACCAAAGTTGAATTGTTTGAGAGTAAAACACAACACCACGTGTGGAGGAAAAATGGAGCAGCTCACCAACATCAACACCTCATCCCCACTGGGAAGCATGGTGGAGGGACCATCATGATTTGGGGCTGTTTGCTGCCTCAGGGCCTGGACAACTTGCAATTATTAATGGCAGAATGAATTCAAAAGTTTATCAGGATGTTTTGCAGGAAAACCTAGGGTCGTAGGTCAGACAGTTGAAGCTAAAAAGAGGATGGATTCTGCAACAAGACAATGATCCAAAACACAGAAGTAAATTGACTTCGGATGTTTTCAGAAAAACAACATACACCTTCTGGAGTGGCCAGGCGAAGTCAAAGTCCTGAGTTGAACCCATTGAGATGCTGTGGCATACCTGAACTACAGCAGTTTTGTAGAGAAGAATTGGCCTGATTAGAAGATTAGTCCTGATCGATGTGGCAGACTGATCTACAGCTACAGGAAGCATCTGGTTCAAGTTATTGCTGCATACTTTGGTTTTGGTGGTTTTAGTTAAAGCAGACACTGTTTTTCCATCTGTGGGATTTTGACAAACATCTGATCACATTTGATTGGGATTTTATGCAGAAATGTGAGAAATTCCAAAAGGTTTAGATACTGATAATGGAACATTAGAGCAATTCATTTGCCATTTGTTCATCTTTTAACACTGTGATTGTTTTATTTATTATTTCTTGTTTTGTTTTTGTTTTTTTGTATGGGTTTGATGAATGTTGAATGTGTTGAGCACCTTACTCGAGCAGTATAATGCTGCTAGGCTTGAGGCCATTAAGTACAGCCAGAATTCATACATAATGTGCACTGGATTATAGGCGCACTTTCAATTTGGGGGGGGGTTAAATCGCATTTTATAGCTCGAAAAATACGATATGTAGTTACTGTGTGGTCAATGTAAAATTGCATTAAAAAGCAGCAAAACAGCGAGGCCATGAAAAGCAATTGCATTACAATGTATTTGATCCAAAGGATGCTAAACAACGTTTTCAAAGCAAAATGTAAAATAAATCACTAAAAAACACACCATAAAATAAGAAACTAGCTAAGGTTACCTTACTTTCACAATTTGTGACCTGTTTATCGCGTTGATGCCGTATATTTTTACAAAAATATTTCCTGACTATTTCCCTTACCACAGGGAAATGATTTTGTTCTGTGATCCAGTTGGCACTGACAGCATTGAGTCCTCCCGGGGTCTCAGTGGGCGTGGTCACCATCTAGTCGATGACCATCCAGGCGGCGGCTGATCTCTCGCGCCCAACTCTGACCCTGACGGCGGAGGCCACGGGAAGAACGCGTGGGAGCTGTAGATGGATTAAAGCGTCCGTATCGATCCGATGGCGCTCATGCATGTTCATGAGCCTGTCAGAGAGGCGAACGCCGTTAAAAACGACAGGGGGGCCAACGTGGAGACATGGAAGATTCCGAATATCGGAATGACACTTGAACGCTTGAGGATGGAAAAATTGCAAACAATCGACACCTCTTCTAAAAATGCAGTCGCCTATTAAGGACAGTCACTTAAAAATGACAAAGATTTATCATTTATTGAACACTCAAAACAACTCCAAATACTGTACATGTGAACAACAAGCATTAACGACAAAATGCATACGTCAACAACAGTATTGAGTTGGTGTTTGTTTGTGGATTGTTCATCGCAAATGTTTATACATTATCGATTGCAATATTTTCATTTACATGGATATTTCATTCAACTCTGATTCATTTCCGATAGCAATCTGAGGGTATGTGAATTATGCATTTTTTGGCAACCACTTTAAAAGTTTGAAACTATTTCCATTCCAAATGACTTGCATGACTCTGCCAGGAACAACAAAGTGCCTAATTCCAATTTAGCGTTTTATTCAGGTTTTTTTTCTCTCTATATGCAGTGTTGTCAAAGATTACTTGAAAAAAAAATTTAATTACTGATTACACCTCAAGAAAGTAATCTAGTCACTTTTCCATATACTTGATTAGCAAAGTAACTAAGTTACTTTGAAAGTAATTTATCGGTTACTTTTTACCATTTTTCACCTTTTGCTGCCTGAACATAAGAATGACAACAGAAAAATGTCATCGCATGGAATTGACTTTTCGATAATTGAATTTAAAGGGAAAGATCAGAATTTTTCACATAAGGCTATATCTTCGAGTTAGCGGGGGTTTAATTAGTCGATGGGGTTGATTTCAACCACCATCGACTCGCACTAGCTTAGCCACTCCGGAGCCCTGGAAGTTAAAAATAACTGACAAACCGCATGGAATTTGTTGAAATCAACTCCACCGACTAATTGAACCCCCGCTAACTCATAGATTAAGCCTAATGTAAAAAATTCTGAACTTCGGATTAAGGTTTAGGGGTTTGGGTTAACAGCATATCAGTGCCAATGAATTCCACAGTGCAGTAAACACAAAGGTGGGGGCGGGCGAGAATACTCACGCACAACCCGGAACAACGCTGTACACACACGCGGTCAATTTGGCCACAAAACGTGGACGCAACTAAGCACTTTACACTCAATTGAACTTAAACACATCACAAAGATGCTAAATGAATATGTCACCTCGTGGCATAAATGTGCAACATGAATATGATGTAAACAATGCTTAGCGACTACCCGCCTTTGCAACGGCAAAGTTACGAAACGGCCGCGTATGTACTGGCTCCAACCTATCGCTGGAACCCTCCAGAATGAAGGGAAAATACTTATGTTCATTCATGGACACACACAGATGAACATTCCTTCGCACATCTCCACAGGTGGCCCGAAAGTGCATCCTCGCTCCCCACGTCTTTCTCAGTCCCAAAACCCTTAGTGTGTGTGACTCGAAACCAAAACAGGAAGTAACTATGAGTGGTTATCATGGAAATGAATGCGTAGTGGAAACCTTTCTAACATATTCTATTCAAAATGCTCTTCATACATGACTACACATTCTTCCGTCGACATATATTATGAGGCAATAACAAAATAGTAATGCACGGACACTAAGGAAACTAACTTTAATCAGATTACTGGTTTGGAAAAATGAACGTGTTAGATTGCTCGTTACTGAAAGAAGCACTGTTCATATGTTATTTTTGTATTTTTTACATCAAACTGAATACATTTAATAAGCACATGGTTGTTAATATTTAATCTGTTATAGAGATTTTTTTTATTCTTATTTTATTTGGAAATTTTTATGACATGTGAAAGCCAGTTTCTATTTTAAAAGCACTTGCATTGACGGATTCATTCATTTCATTTTTTATTTTATTTTTTTCGACAGACTGAACATTTGAAATTGCCACTTAGCATTTTGTTATGGTATTTTTTCAAAACGTAAAACTCCTTCCACTCTAAACACCATTTGACGCTGCAGAAACAAGTGCTTAATTCCAATTTGGGTGGTGTCTGGATATCAGAGTGTGACCTGTGAACACTTCATAATAGAGGTACAAAAATGAATCGATTAATCGACAGCTAATCTATTAGCAAATTAATCGACATCTATTTTAATAACCAATTAATCGTTAAGGACATTTTTCACCTTAAACTTGTCTAAATTCTTGAAATTGTAACATTCATATAACTTCTGAGTTGCAAACTTCAGATTTCTTCATTATATTTTTGTTAAGTCAGAGTAGGACATGAACAAAAATCTGCTTTTACTTTGGAAAACAACAATTTTTGCCAGTTTTCGGATATCTTACTGTCTAAGATAGCTTCTTAATAAGGCTGCAACGAGTAATCGATGAATGAATTAACTGCCAACGAATTTGATAATCGATACAGCTGTAGACTACAGTTAAGTCTAGACTACAGTTAAGTTAGGAAGCTGTAATAAAATATTATTTTTGAAGGAAATAGTCATCCATTTCGTCTTGTCTTCATTGTTACTTAAAACATGCCTAAAACAACTCCAAGGTATACAGGACTGTCTCAAGAAATTAGAATATTGTGATAAAGTTCTTTACTCTCTGTAATGCAATTAAAAAAACAAAAATGTCATACATTCTGGATTCATTACACATCAACTGAACTATTTCAAGCCTTTTATTATTTGAATATTGCTGATTTTGGCTTACAGCTTAAGAAACCTCAAAAATCCTATATCAAAAAATTAGAATACTTCCTCAGACCAAGTAAAAAAAATAATTTTATAACAGCAAAACTAAATCAAACATTTGAAAATGTCCATTGATGCACTCAGTACTTGGTTGGGAATCCTTTTGCACGGATTACTGCATCAATCCGGCGTGGCATGGAGGCAATCAGCCTGTGGCATTGCTGAGGTGTTATTGATGCCCAGGATGCTTCGATAGCGGCCTTCAGCTCATTTGCATTTGTAGGTCTGGTGTCTTTCATCTTCTTCTTAACTATACCCCACAAATTCTCGATGGGGTTCAGGTCAGGGGAATTAGCAGGCCAATCAAGGACAGTGATGCCATGGTCAGTGCACCAGTTACTGGTGGTTTTGGCACTGTGGGCAGGTGCCAGATCATGCTGGAAAATGAAATCCTCATCTCCATAGAGCTTTTCAGCAGATGGAAGCATGTAGTGCTCTAAAATCTCTTGGTACACAGTTGCATTTACTCTGGACTTGATGAAACACAGTGGACCAACACCAGCAGCTGACATGGCTCCCCAAACCATTGCTGACTGTGGGAACTTCACACTGGATTTCAAGCAACTTGGATTTTGCTCCTCTCCAGCCTTTCTCCAGACTCTGGCGCCTTGACTTCCAAATGAAATGCAAAACTTGCTTTCGTCTGAAAAGAGGACTTTGGACCACTCTGCAACTGTCCAGTGCTTCTTCTCCATAGCCCAAGTCAGACGCTTCTTCCGTTGTCTTGAGTTCAGAAGTGGCTTGACCATGGGAATACGGCTATTGTAGCCCATTTCCCGGACACGTCTGTGAACTGTGGCTTTTGATACCTGGACTCCAGCTTCAGCCCACTGTCTTTGAAGCTCCCCCAAATTCTGGAAGCGGCTCTTCTTCACAATTTTGTTAAGGCTGCGGTCATCTCTCTTGGTTGTGCAGCGTTTCCGGCCACATTTTTCCCTTCCAACAGACTTTTTGTGGATATGCTTTGAAACTGCACTCTGTGAACAGCCTGCTCTTTGAGAAATTTCTTTTTGTGTCTTACCCTCCTGATGGAGGGTATCAATGATGGTCCTCTGGACAGCAGTCAGATCAGCAGTCTTCCCCATACTTGTGATTTAGTTTACTGAACCAAGCTGAGTGTTTTTAAGGCTCAGGAAACCCTCGCAGGTGTTTCGAGTTAATTAGATGATTCAGGTGATTAGTTGAATAGCCTACTTGTATACTTTTTCATGATATTCTAATATTTTGAGATAGGATTTTTGAGTTTTCTTAAGCTGTAAGCCAAATTCAGCAATATTAAAATAATAAAAGGCTTGAAATAGTTCAGTTGATGTGTAATGAATCCAGAATGTATGACATTTTTGTTTTTTTAATTGCATTACAGAAAGTAAAGAACTTTATCACAATATTCTAATTATCTGAGACAGTCCTGTATTATGGAGGTAATTGAAAAAAGTGACATTTACCCGTTTAATCAATTAATTGCTCAATTATTCGTCCGATTAATTGATTATGAAAATAATCGTTAGTTGTACCCCTACTTGATAACCACATTACGCATGACTTTTTATGTAGTTTTTTCCTTAAAACGAGCGTGAACATGTCGTCCAGTGTTAAATTTGGAATTTGATATTACTGAGGCTAGGTTCATACCATAGGTCTTAATGTACCAAAACGCTTTTTTTCATGTTTTTTTTTCCGACTCGAGTGAGGCATTAACTTGACCGTCTGAACGTGACGAGTCGCATAGAAGTGAACCATTTAAATCCATTCTGGGTCAATTTCGTATGTGGTTTAAATCCGATCTGGGCCAGATTTTTCCGAATGTGGCGGCGGTCTGAACTGTCAAGTCTCCCAAATTGGAATTCATGCAGCTATTACGTCAGCAAAGAGCGAGAGCATCACGCAAGACGGCATCAATGTAGTAGCGTTGGGAATCTCTGGCATGAAGCCGATTCGATATGTATCTAGATACACAGGTTACGATTCGATAAAAAAAAACAATACATTTTTAAGGCAGAGCGATTCGATACAGTTTAAGAACGATACAGTTCGATAGAGTGAAAACGATACGATAGTAAACATTTGTTGTGTGTGTTCGTACAGTATTTTAAACATATAAAAAAAGACCATATTTCTAATAGCAAAATTAAACAACAAAATTTCATACCAATGTTATGTTTTTTATGAAAAAAAAAATAAGGCTTACTATTCGACCGTCATTATGTTGGATGGGATTGATAATAATACTCCATTGACAGACAATAAAGTGCAGAAATTCAATTACTGTATTTCCTGGTGTTATGAACAAAAGAGGGAAGTTATTTAAGTGCAAACTTTCAACGTAATCATCTTACAAACAAAAAATATTATTTATATGCAGCAGCTCTAGAAAAAAAAGAATTAAATCTGCTAGTGTTATCATAAATAAATAAATTATGCTTTACCACTGGTATAAATGGGGGGAATAAAAACATGGCATTTTATTGACGAAGGTCAAATAATCCACATGTTCATGTTTAAGTAGACTGCGTTTCGTGGAAACAGAATCTTCAGAGGGTCGCGCTGCCCTTTCAACCATTGCAGTGGGTTATTTTTCAGGGTTAAAAACTCACGATCTCTATACCACTCCACACTAGCTCTGTCCCATGCGAACAGATCTGGCTCCCTTCATCACTTCAAAGTCCGACTTTTGTTTCGCTGGGTCCGTTGAAATTCAATCGCTGCACGTCGCTGGCGGCGGTGCTCAAACTCTCCATTGTTTTAGCATGTTGCTTCGTTGCCACTACTAGTTTCGTTTTGGCCTGTGAAGAAAACACTACGAAGCGTGCGTTATAGTGGTTTTGTTAGCTCTCGCGTTGTGACGACACGCCTATGACGATCGGGTAATGACGGCGACTAGTAGCGGTTCTGCCGAAATGCACGGGAAGTTGAGGCAACAACGACTGTGAGTGGTGTTTGTCTGTATTATATGCGTGCGGTGTCAATCTAAGTGCGCTGTGTGGTGAATGACACAAGCGCAGCGTGTGAAGTAAAAGCTAAATTATTGTCATATTTAGCAATGCATTGAACTAAGCATTAGAAGCCGATTATTGTGCTCGCGATAGACGAATTCTATCTCTACTATCGGTTCATTGAATATTTAATGGCTAATTACTGTCGAATGGTAACTTTACTATCGATACAGCTGTATCTCTCACCTGTAAAACCGGATATCCGGTCGTATCGGTTTATCGTTCTCAAGCTTACAATGTAGCTGTTCATTAGCATTAACGCCTAGCTTGAACTCTGCTTTCACTACTCAGGAGGCTGGCTTGACCAGTCATTAAAAAATGCAATGAAGAAAAGGATAAGCCTGTTAATGCTCTGTTTCTTACTGTGTGTCAAATGAACAATATTTCAGTATTGCTTACATGGCCGAGTCGGGGCACGCACAGTATGTACTTATTTGTTTTGATACTTCCGCGCATGCGGGTCAGTTTGCTGCAGCTGGGTCTATTTATATTTATTTATTTATAATTTATTTATTGTCTATTTATAAGAAGAAGAAGAACAGCGTCTTCCGGGTCATAGCTCATTTTAAAAGCGAACTTAGTGGAAAACAAATATTGGGCATATATTGTTTTTCAACTTCTGTTCAATAAACTAATATTGGAAAAACGGATTAGGGTTGTTTTCCGTAATTGAATTGCCAGTTTTTAATCGGGAAATGGAAGCTGATTCATTCCTGGTTTTTTTTGTTAACACAAATGAAAACAAAAAATTTGGAATTAGGCTTGTTTTTTGTTTTTTGCTTTCCAAAATTAGAAGGAGAAACAAATGGTCGAAAGATACACGGATCGTATCCAAATGTGTGCTTATGCTGATTTGTACTCGTGGACATTCAATTTGTTTCGTGTATTCAAAATTTCACTCAATTTTTACTGTTATATCAAAGATTGTTTTGTGCTTACTGGTGTTATTTCTTTTTTTTGTCAAAGCCTAGATTTTTTATGAGTCACCAAATGTTTTAATCACCAGCAATGAATCTGTAAATCTCTTCTGTGATCTGAGGATATTTAATGTCGTTTTTTTCACATAACGCTTAGAGCCTCCACCCTAAAGACATCTGAATTGTCAATGGTCCAACATTTCCCACTATCCCAATTTTTTGATGGACAACCGCTTTAAAACCTAAGTCTTTCTGTTTTGAATGAGACATGTCACACCGCCGAAATCAACAAAGGAATTGAAGCACAAGCTTTTTTTTTTTTCTTTTTTCTTTTTTTTTTATCAGTCGCTGCGGGTTTATTCAAGCGGATTTAGTGTCAGGTTTGTCGTCAAGTCAGCCCGCACGTCCGCCGTGCTCATTATCAGCCATTTTGACGGCGCCGCTCACCGCCCGCTGCCATTTAGTCGCTTCTGCGGCGCCGCTTTGATCAAACAAAGAAGAAGAAACCTGTTCTTTCTTTTCTCTCTTTGCGCATATTCAAGCAGGCGGCAACCTAAGTGGGGAATAAATGTGATTTTCTTCTGTTGTGAGCTAATCAACACCGACTTTTTTACTCGCTCTGATAATATCAGTGTTGACTTGCCGACTTATTAATGGCAAGTAATGCTCTTCATGCCGAGAAGCTTCCTTTTGTGTTTCAATTTTAGTGGGAGGCTAAGATCATGCGCTAACAAAACATGACATGGTGCATAAAAAAACTCTTTTTAAGTTGGATTTACACTGCACTTCAACATGCACATTTTCCATTTAATGCCTTTATCCGATGTTTATTCCTTCCTACATTTGAAGGTACACAAAGCCAATATGTCACATGAAACAACCACCAAATTGCACTCAAGCATCAGCACAGAAGTAAACAATTAAACAGAATATTTATTGTAATAGGATTACTATATTACTATTTTTATTACTGTACATTATTTCATTGTTTTTCACCTCCGTATTTACACCCTACTTAAAAGATTTGCTACCATTAACGGCAATAGACGTTCAATCAATTTGACTGGGTGAGGGTGGCAGTAATCATTTGCTCCCAGTTCAATTAGATTGAGAGTACATCACTGTAAATGGCGGCCAATGAGTTAACGGTATTGTTTTGGCAAGTTTGCCGGCGAATCTCTGGGTTCGTAACGGGAGTGACAGACATGGCCAAATTCCTGAAGACCCCGTGGTTCCTCTGAAATTGTCTCGGGAATGATACGAGGTCAGAGCGACTCGAACCTTTTCTGTCCGCCGCAATCACGTCAAATCATTTGCCGCTCCTCTCGGACGGCGGTGTCAAATTTGTGAGAAATGCCCTCCGGTCGCTGATGACGGAAGGACGGCCAGACAACCCTCTCACAACCCGCGCTTTTACTGCCCCCTCCTCCAATAGCTGTCAATCAAGTGGGGGAAAAACAAGAGCGGTGGCCCGCCTCCGCATGATCGGCGCTCATGATCCAGCAATGGCCTCCTCCTCCTTCGTTTAATGCGACTTATCTCGGTGCCGCCACAAATTAGAGAGGCGTCAATGGGTTGATGTCAGTTTAATGTCCGGATGAATAAACGAGGAATAAACTTATTTAATTACTCTGATCTTATGTTAAACCACATGCCATTGCATCTAGATTACCGCTTTTAAATATGCCAAGTGTATTCTCCCAGCATGGTTGCACAAACTACAACATAAGTGCAGTACTGGATGATAATCCTCACATCTTGTCTACATCACAAAATCACTTTGTTTTGAAAACCACGACAAGATCCATTTTACCTGGATTTCTTAAAGCTGATTCATGCTTCTGCGCTGCGGTGATGGCAGACCTACACCGTTAACGCAGACCCCGATTTTGGACCCTATGCCTTAGCCTGACATGCGCCTCCAAAAAACCCTGACTTCACGTCACGTCAACGCGTCGTGATGCGAACGTCAAAGGATTGTCGCCGTCTCAGAAACGTAGCCGCAGGAATTAGATTGTTGTAGGTGCAATGGACAATGGACATGGACTGTATGCGTGCTGATATGTCGTGGTGCGCCTTTGCTTCTTATAGTGCATGGTGTGCTAAATGGGGCTATGTGAACTCACTTCCTGCAAGTAAACATAGGGTTACTCCATTGCAATCAGTGAATGTTTTAGTCACACAACTGACTAATCTTGTTTTGGGCTTGCTTACTGTAATATACCAATGTACTATTACACACATTAGGTTGACACAACATACCACAAGTGACAGAATAATTTTTATTCTGGCCCCCTCCTCCAGTGGCCTTCAATCACATGGAGCAAAAACAAGAGCCCGCCTCCAGATGATGTGTGCTGATGATCCAATATGGCTGTATAGCATGCCCCCCTCTGCTGCCTCCCCCATAATGCAATGCAGCTTTTGTTCACTCCTTCTTGTAAGCGCTTCTTTGACTGCAACTTGTCACGCTGCTGCAACAAATTAAGGAGGCAGTAATGGGCCTGTGTCAAGTAGACGAAGGTGCTGGCTCCGGGTGAATAAAACTCCCCGTCCGCCCCCGATCCCCCTCACCTGTCTCTGTGAAAGGTGACGGTGCTCGCCGGGGTTTCGGCTTTAATGAGGAAGTCAACAGATGAGCCTTCATGCTGCCGTTTTAACGGGTCGCTCCAAGCCCATGCATTAACGTGGCCCGACGTCAGAAGAGGTAACACGTATGCATGACCGATGGCCGCCGACGCTATGGGCAATGCTGGAATTTTGTTACCAACTCTGACCTTACACATGGTTGTATTACATATTTTAGGTAAAACCTATTAATGGAAAATAACTCACTACTAAGTGTGACAGTATTTGTCCGAATTTACAAGTATACTGTCAATGGAATAAATGATGGAACATTTCTGCACATTCATATAACATTCCTTTTTTTTTTTTTTTTTTTTTTTTTTTACTGCTTCTAGCCCCTCTTAGTCAAATTTGATTGAACGTCCAGCCCTGTCTATAGCAGTGAATAAGTGAACAAAGCAAAAAAGGGAAGAATACTGCTACATAACTTACAGCAGGGGTCGCGTTAACCGAATATTTTCCGTCGTTGACCGGTTTTTTAAAACGGTGACGGAAAAAACTGAAGTCCATCCGTCATTTTGACAGGTTGCAATTCACACCCCAGACCACAGGGTGGCGAGTGAGCATATTAATTAGCTATTGTCTCTCTTGATGCATGACGTCGTTGGCCAAAATGTCAAGGTAACTGAGTGTTTGCCTGGCACGGCCAGACCGTTCTCCCTGTATTTTTCAAGCACTGAGAGAAAAGTCTGGGACACAGCCTCTCGAGTAGGTACAAAATCAATCGACAAATCAGATTTGTTTATTTGTGTGACGTGTTCTTCACGAGCAACGTCACTCTTGCGCGCCGAAAGTCGTCTCTACAACAACACGGATGGCGAACGGGAGAACCGAGAATATGTTACAATCCGCGGTAAATACAGTTTTAAATGAGCTAAATCACATCGACACGAGACATTGACAACAGTCTGTCTTGCGCTAGCCATGTTGAATAAACTCCGTTTTCCTCGTATGTTTACTTCCGCGCGCAAGTCCCTCGTCCTGCCCTCGTCGCTTTGCTAACGGCACGTCTGCCCGTCGCTGATTGGTGCACTCCGCTGTCTGTTTGCCTCTTGTTAAGCTTGTTCGGACAGAATATTAATTAAAAATGAATGAAAACTAAATACTATTGAATATGTCATTATTATCATTTTAAAAATGTAAGTGACGGGTAAAAATAGATTATGACCGGATTTTTATGACACTGTCAGTCAAAATGACAGACAACGAAAAAGTCTAGCGCAACCTCTGACTTACAGTAATGTTTTTTTCTTGTAACATTGTGGCAATGTACCACCCATTGCTACTGAAATTAACTTATTTATCAATTGACTTTTGACAACATTATCGCCCAACATACTGTTATGTAATGTAATGCTTCATAAGCAATGCTGATTTCTGATTGTTATCAGAAAATAATATAATATCATCATTAAAAAAATCATAATGTAATATACTACTACATATACTGCATTAAAGTAACACATACAACACACATTCCAACATACAATGTTGGAAAAGGATACATGATCGTTACCGTAATTTTCAGACTATAAGACGCTACTTTTTTCTTTCATTTTGAATCCTGCTGTTTATAATCCAGTGCGGTTTATTTGTTGATTTATTTGGGTTAATAGGTAACACTTCGACATAATTATGGCATGACACTGTCATGGGCATTACTGAATGCTTATGACAGATGTCATAAAGTGTCATCCAGCAAATTATGTCACTAACTCGATTTATGTGCATCTTGGATCTTTTACGTCCATTTAAAAGTGAGATAATTTGCCCGATAACAATAAATGACATCTGTTATAAGCATTCATTAATGATCATGACAGTGTCATGTCATAATTATGATTGTCTAATGACAGTCTTATGGCACCACTGTCAAAGTGTTACCAAATACCTTAACTAGCAATTAATGAAACAACTGGAACAGTAACTGAGGAAATAATTAGCACAGAACAAGAATTTTGATTATTATTTACATCTTTAGCGCTTCAATGCATGCTAGGAGGCATGTTGGACGACAGCAGTTTTGACAGCAGGTGGCAGCAGAGGTTGACTGTCTCCCCCAAGAGAGCAGTGATGAATAAATGAAGTTTCTTGAAGCAATGAAGCTTTGAAGCCACTCGGTTCAAAGCATCATGGTGGTTCATTTGGTCTTATGACAGTTGTATGATGCCGCTGTTACCGGTTAATATCTTTTGGTGTACATATCCCATAATACAGCAAGGACAGCTGCGGTTTATATTCCAGTGCGGCTTATCTATGAAAAATTGCCATTTTCGTGCCAAATTTGAAGGTTGAGGCTTATAGCCAGGTGCACCTTATAGTGCATAGCGTATTCAATTAATTGTAATCATTACTGAAATTATAACTATTGTCATGTCCCTTTACATATACAGTGTTACCTTGACATACGATCGTTTCGACACACAATCTTTTCAACATCCGACTTAAAATTTGACTCGCCATTTGTTTCAACATCCGACGACATGCTCGAAATACGACCATTTATGACGGCATCGCAATTTCAATGTTTTCCCGAAAGACTGATGCACGGTGGATTTTGTTGTGAGAGAAATCAACATGGGTTCCAAGAATGTTAGTAAAGGTGGTGAAAAAAGGAAAAAGGTGAGGCTTACCATTGAAATGAAGATGGAAATGATACAAAAATATGAGTAGTGTGCGCATCCTTGAACTGGCTCGACAATACGGCCGTTGAATGTCTACAATCTCGACGGTCCTCCTCCGACCTCTGTTCGCCAGTGTTTAGAAGTTAAGGTGACAATTATTATGATTGTAAAATCGTCCAAAAAAACGCCAGCTTCGTCAGGTTTGTAATCTTTTATTTCAGAACTTGTGCAACACAACATGCCTACTGTCCGCCGCAGCTGAACATGAAAAGTGAAAGTAAAAAGTCCACTCTCACTCTGTCACGTCAGCCACGCGGTGCGTTCAGGTACACCACGCAAAGCACATTTGCCACATTAGAACTCGATTTGTTGCATTATTACAGGTATTATTATTATTGTTATTATTATTACCATTATCATATACCGTATTGGCCCGAATATAAGACGGCCCTGATTATAAGACGACCCCCTCTTTTTCAAGACTCAAGTTTGAAAAAAGACTTTTTGAACACCAAATTAATTTTTATACAAAAAATAATTACAGTACATCTGAAACAAATGATTATAACAATATATTTGAGAGAAAAAGCATGTTACTTTGCCTCATTCAAATCTTAATATCTGAACATTTCAATATGTAAACTAAAGTGCCATTACATGCGTAAATGAATGGCTTCTGGTTTTTGAAATGTAAATAAACCAATCTATCGTGATAAAACAACAAAATTGCAATAACTGCATTAACCATCAAAGTGAAGTCTAACTGTAACTGTAGTCTTGAAACAAATCTGAATAAGGAAAACCATTGCAATAATATAATACAAACTGGTTAAACTTGAGAGTAGCTGAGATCTGTCATGACAGAACATCGCTTCAATGATATCTGGCGCCATCTAGCGTCATGAATGGATATAATGTCTAGACCGCGAATATAAGACAACCCCTGCTTTTTCAGTCTTATTTAAATGCAAAAAACGCTGTCATATATTCGGGCCAATACGGTAATTATTCCTTTTTTTATTCATAATTTATTTGTTTTGCTATGTGTAATTGCTATTTGCAATACTTAGAGCAGTATTTATTAAGGATTTAGTGTAGGTTTTCGGGCTGTGGAACGAATTAATGGAATTATAATGTATTCTTATGGGAAAATCTTGCTCAACATACGACCATTTCGACTTACAAACAAGGTCCTGGAACAAATTAACTTCATATGTAGAGGTACCACTGTGCGTACTTATCATAATGTACAATATTACTTTCATTAACATTAGCTAATTTATGGTAACGTTCCAAGCCATGACATATTTCTCCATGTGTGTCTTCGTGGAACTTGTGCAACATCCGCAACCCTCCCTTAAGCACACGCCGGCGTTAAAAGCAGACGTCCTCTAAAATATTGAGCGCATCATTTTCCATTCATGACTCCCACACTGCGATATTACTCTCACATTTCTTCTCCCACCTTTGGCGCGGAATCGCTCAAAGCCGCCGCTGCCGTTGTCGTCGTACCGGGGGCAGATGTCCGTGGAAAATGTGGAGCGTGTATCGCAGTGCCTGTGGACCTGGGGGCGACGGTTTGATGGCGCGCGGAATGGAAAGTGGTGGCGCGAGGTGGCTGTTACTTGCCGCGGGGGCCAGGGTAACAGGGTTGGGGTCATAGCTTAGCTAACGCTGGCACTAACCGCCGGCGCCGACAAACTTTATGTTGAGAAAAAGCGAAGAAACAAGACACTTTTGTGTGAGTGGGCTCTCGAAATGACACTTTACCATGCAAATCAGGAGAAAAAATTGAATATTCATTTTTTATGTCACAGGCTGAAAACAGTTTCCCCATTTAGTGTATTCATTAGGGGTGTAACGGTACACAAAAATCCCGGTTCGGTACGTATCTCGGTTTTGAGGTCACGGTTCGGTTCATTTTCGGTACAGTAAGAAAACAATGCAAAATATAAATGTGCTAGTTGTTTATTACACACCTTTGTGCTTTCAACAATAGGAACATTAGCCTATAGACCCTACTCACATGACGTCACAACCACGCCTCCGCGCCATGTTGTCCGTCTACTCGTCAGATTTTAGCGTTACTTCTACGTAAATTCCTCCTATTATGGCGTGTTTTTCTGCTCGTTAACATTAATAATCATAATGGTGAAGGCGTGTGTGGCGGTTGTTTGCAGTAACAGAGAAGCTATAGACGGAGAGACTTGAAGTTTTACCGTATTCCGAGAGACCCGGAGAGGAGAGCGAGATGGACTGCTGCAATTCGACGAGAAAACTGGTCTCCAAACGATTACCACGGATTATGTAATAGTCATTTTATATCTGGTAAGATGCATTTAATATATATTTAGAGGGTTTGGGGCTGACAACCACAATTAAGATCATTGCGAGGCTAATCGTCGACAACATACAGTTTCAAATTCAAGATGCTTATTTCTTCTAATATTTAGCTGGTACCAAGTGAAAGAAGCTGGCCTCGTCTATGGATCATCAGTTAAACAGGTGTGTCCAAACCTTTTGCAAAGGGGGCCAGATTTGGTGTGGTAAAAATGCGGGGGGCTACCTTGGCTGATTTACATAGAACAATATATTTTTTAAAAAATTTAGCAAGCCCTTCTGTGTCTCACATTTACTTTATTATTTTTTTTCATTAATTCATAATTTCAACAATCTCGCCTTTGTGGCGTTCTCTTTCGACACTCGGGCTCTTGCGAAATACTGCTGCTGTGAAATTAAACTAGCTTCTAGTTGCTATAATTTCTCGCTGCGTATCTTCCCAATAATGTTGTCGTACATGTCAGCGTGTCTTGTTCGGTAATATTATCGCGTCACATCGAACTCTTTGAAAACAGCGACTGTCTCTTTGCAAATGAGGCAGACACAGTTGTTGCGTGTTTTATTGAAGAAATATTCCAATATCCACCTATCCTTGAAGCGTCGGCCATCGCAGTCAACTTTTTTTTTTTTTTTTTTTTTTGATTGTCGCCTTTTTAGAAATCACACAAGATAATGTTGCTTAGAGTGCTGCTCTTAAAGTTTTTCAAACTTTTGTGAGAATAGGCTGATTTTGTGTGGACAAGATAGTTGTAGATATCAGGGTAGCAGGTGTCAGGATTATTTAAAGATAATCCAACAACAATTTGCCTTTCAGACCCCGCGTATTGGTCAGCTTGCTTTCTGAAAGAAAGAAGAAAAAAGAAGTCCTGTGCTAAAGACAAAAGCAATCCCAATGACAAAGATTTTAACATGTATTTTACAAATGAAATGCCTCAATGAATCATTTTTTTTTTCTTATGAACGGTTTTCAAAAGCTTTATTGGTGGATTTTCTCAAGTTAAAGCACCACACAGAAATTAATAAATTTAATTTTGTAAGCAGGATCTGTGTATTATTCTTATTATTTAATTACAGGTGTTTTAGCTCATTTCAATTTATTTAAATGGGCTCTTATTTATTTTATTATTTGTTATATATTTTACAAATGTGATGTAGTATTCATTTATATTGTATATTTTATGTTGTATAACTTTAGTTCCTATGTGAATATTAGTTCCTACTTGTTTTGTTGTGGTAGGAGGGTTTTGTATTGAACACGGGGCCGTGTTGGTTATTATAGCAGCGAAGACAGCAGTAAATCAACAAAGACAAGTCAACTGTGCCCCGATCTACCACTCAAGAGATCTGATGGACTCAAAAAGTGGGTTACGATTGCATATTAGTTTGAAAATCAACCGGATCCACCGTATTTTTACACGAGTGACTTCCAGTCTGCCCGATCCTAGCTACCGGTAGTAGTATTGACGCAGGAGGGTCGCATCTCGCGTCAAATAATAAACTGCCATTCTTTTCGCGTGCGTCGTGTTGAGCCGCTTCTGGGACGCGTCTAACACGCGGCCGCACTGCGACTGGTGTGCATTGGCTGATTGACGCCCGCGTTTCACAGCGTTCTCGTGGCGGCCACGTTGTCGCGCCGTTGACGTTTCTGGGTTATACTGTCCTACCGCGTTGGTCCTCATTATAGGAGAGAAGACGGAGTAAATATAATCTACACAAAGAAACTGTAACCCGATCGACTCACAGCCTCGAAAAGTAAGGGTTACATTACGTCAGAAACTCGTTCGGTACGCCTCCGTTCCGAACCGAGCACCACGTACCGAAACGGTTCAATACAAATACTGTACATTTACCGTTACACCCTTAGTATTCATATATTGTAAGTGAAACAAGCACCTTCTCAGCATTTTCATTATAAACTAGAGAGTGACAAGGGTCCGACCGAATAATCTGCTGATATCAGCCCTTTTCAAATTAACACATTTCAGTCAATTTCTTATTATTATTTTTATTATTGCATCATACGTTGCTACAAAACTGAATGCACCAAATACTGCATTTGCACCTCTTCTATCTTGTATTCGAAGCGTTTGGACGCATGGTGCTCCGTGGCTCTTATTTGTCTTGTCTTGCCGCTAAGCGTTTCCCTCCTGAGACCGCGGTCCATCTTCTCACGTTCTCAGCTGCACTTTGGCCGACTCCCAAGAGTCTAGTTGGCGTAACTCCGCCATCACCTTGGCTCGCTCACGGGTTGACACCTGCCTGCCTTGCTCGCCTGTAATCGACTGTCCGTTCCTCACCTAACGTCCGCGGCTTGAACTCGCAACCCCTCTAGGGACGGCCCTACCGTGTGGGTACGAGTTTGAGGCTCTATGGTACCCTCCCTTCTCCACCCGTCTGCTATTTGGAGTAATAGTGGAACGCGGGGGCCGCTGCGAGGGAACATTACTGGCCAGGACCAATCTGCTCCCAAATGGAATATACTTTATGTCAGCAGCGACCATCAGGGGCGGCAGACTTTCCTCGCGGCGTCTGCTGCAGCCATCGTGATTAAAGTTTTTTTTTTTTTTTTTTTTTTTTTTTAAGTAGAATGTCACCCAAATGTAAAATGCACACGGCAGCTAGAATGGAAGGGTGATTGCTGCCAATAGATTTGAATTGTGGGGCAGTTTGGCCGTAAAGAACAAGCATGACATGTGCTCGTTAACCGGAACGTTCTGTCAGGTGCCGGAACGCTATGGCTCTGACCAGAGTGGAGGCAATGTTTGCCCTCGCCAAGTAGAAGGAACCTGTGGTGGATTGACAACTTGCACTCTCACCAGCTCATCAGCATGTCATGATCATCTCATAGCAGGCACTGTGACGATTATTAAACCAGGCCAACGGGGGCTCAACTGAGAGCTATAGTGGGTAAAGGGTTGTCACGTAAGCTTCTCGCCGACATCTCCACAATCTCCAAATGTTGTGCAGACCTCGTGACGACGTCTCCCCAGTCGCAGGCAGAACTAGTCTTACATCGTTTCAGACTGTAGATTGATAAGGTCTCCAAAATGTCTCTTTGAGTTTACTGCAACCAAGACTCAAATTGCCATTAAGTCACCAATTAGTCTCTAGGCCAGTGAGAACACTGAACCACTTTTAATCAACAAAACGGAAAGATTGTCTCAGGAGTGATTTGTTCGAGGATTGAAGGTAATTATTATGTTTTTCGTAACATGCATGTGTTTTAAAATGTGAAAAAAAAAATTTGGGAGAAATTAACCATTACTGCATTGGCATCATAGTTCGCAATATTTACATAAAATTAGGGCTATCAAACGATTAAAATTTTTAATCGAGTTAATTACAGCTTAAAAATTAATTAATCGTAATTAATCACAATTCAAACCATCTATAAGCCATATTTTTCTGTACATTATTGTTGGAATGAAAAGATAAGACACATGACGGATATATACATTCAACATACAGTACATAAGTACTGTATTTGTTTATTATAACAATAAATCAACAAGATGGCATTAACATTATTAACATTCTCTTAAAGCGATCCATGGATAGAAAAACTTCTATAAAACTTCTATTCGTAGTTCTTAAAAGATAAATGTTAGTACAAGTTATAGAAATTTTATATTAAAACCCCTCTTTAATGTTTTCGTTTTATTAAAATTTGTAAAATTTTCAATCAAAAAATAAACTAGTAGCTCGCCATTGTTGACGTCAATAATTACACAATTCTCCCGGTGCTGAAGCCCAGAAAACCAGTCGCACCCAAGTGCCAGCAGAGGGCGACAAAACCCCAAAAAACACAAGTAGCAAGTGCATATGACCCTGTGCCGGGCATGTGTGTTAATTGCGTCAAATATTTTAACGTGATTAGTTTAAAAAATTAATTACCGCCCGTTAACGCGTTAATTTTGACAGCCCTATAAATATTTTTTTTTTTTGCTTTTAACCAAGAATCGAGACTGCTTTACGTCCATATCTATAAAGAATTTGGGGATATAAGCATTTATTCACAAGAATTTTCACCGGAGAAGCTCTGTTTACATAAGGCGGCCGCTAGCCACGTTCACTAACAGACTAGCATTGTATTTCGACATATATATACGTAAAATAAATGCTAACTGCAGGGATTTTTTTGCCATCAACCAAGAATAGAGACTGTTGTACGTCCATATCTAAAAAGAATTTGGGGATATAAGCATTTATTCACAAGAATTTTCACCGGTGAAGCTCTGTTTACATAAGGCGGCCGCTAACTACATTCACTAACAGACTAGCATTGTACTTCAACATATTTACGTAAAATAAATGCTAACTGCACTTTTTTTTTTTTTTTACTGTTTTACGTCTATATCTATCAAGAATTAGGGGATTTAAGCATTTATTCACAAGAATTTTTACCTGAAAAGCTCTGTTTACATAAGGCAGGCGCTAGCTACGTTCACTAACAGACTAGCATTGTATTTCGACACATTTACGTGAAATAAATGCTAACTGCACAGTTTTTTTTTTTTTTTTTTGCTTTTAACAAGGAATCCAGACCTGTTTTACGTCCATATCTATAAAGAATTCAGGGATTTAAGCATTTATTCACAAGAATTTTCAACGAAAAAAGCTCTCTGTCTGTGATTCTACTCGGTCAGCTTTGAAGGTCTAGCCAACAATGCCGGCTCCCTATTTATCGCCCGCGCCCCGTGTCCTGTCAATACATTATGAAGTCTATGGGTATATCCATTAGCCAGAAGAGGATTGACAAAACGGGATAGATTTTCTTTTGTAGAAACACTGTGAGGTATGGCTGTGAATCACTAATTTCATGATGATGCAATACCAACTTTTTGGATAACAATACAATATTTTCCGATGTTACCAAATTTGCCACAATTTGATTTGGATTTTCCAGGGCCTTCAATGGATTTAATGATATTACATACACATTTAACACAATCATTTCATCTTGTGCTTGGAAAAACATAGTTTTTGGTCATTTTATTGCTGAAACATTTTAGACATTTGAAACATTTTCTGAACAAAATGGCTGACCTAAAAGATGACAGGGTTGATTTTTTTCTTTACCATTCATTTGATTGACTGAAAACTTAGTTGGATGTTAACAGAAACATAATGCTTTATTTTCAAGATTGTTGTTTTTTTTGCATTGTGCTTACCACACCCTCTGTGGCCAGTCTTCAATATGTTGTTTAGTTGGATCCATTGGATTGATTGCCTAACAATCATCCCTGAGGAAAATTCACTGTTCCAGAAAATCTGCAATTAGATAATTCTGGTCCTATGCTAAAAAGCTAACCACTTTAAGCTATCGTCACACAGCTCCCTCTGGTTCAGGCCAACCCATAAGGCACTAGCTTAGCTCAGCGGCACGTTGATGTATGAGCGTCAGGCTGCGAGTGTTTGAAAACGTCCTAATACGTTGGTGGCTTTGAGCGATGGCTGCGACCGAGCTGCTGATCCCAGCAGCGGGCGCATTAGTCGGCCATAAAAGGGAGCCGCCATTGCGGGACGGGGGCGGGACCAAACATATGAGGATGAATGACGCCACATAAAAGCCACGCTCTGTTTCCAAAGCCATTACCGGCGGGGCGAGAGACACCGACACGTACTGAGAAAGAAAGAAAGAGGCCCGGCTGGTACGAACGCAGTGCAATTGAGGAATGGATCCCGGCGAACACTCGTACTTCCTGCCGCTGCTGTCCATTTAATCAACATTTTTTAATCAATGGCGCAGTCGATACCGGAGCTCGCCGCCTCCTGTTTGTGAAAGCAGATGAATGTACCATGCAGCCGCCATTTTATGTACACATCGTTCAAGATGTCAACTTTCAGATGCAATATCAAACACTCAGGACACTAAAATAAGCACATTAACACACCGACAGCAATAGACGTTCAACACTTTTTAACTCCTAGATACTGAGCACAATTCAGTGCCATTGACGACGATTGCTGCCAATACCCCCAGTCCACAAAACATCTTTTTTTTTTTTTTTTTTTTAATTTAGATGAAATGCAATTGATTCTGTTTAAAGCAACTGTTTAAAGTAACTTTCAACCTTTATAAATATATTTTCATAACATTTGCAAAATGTCGAATAACAACTAGGTGAGTGGCACCTCTTTTTAATCTTGAGTAGGTCTGTATCGCTTTCACCGCCACTAATTAACTTTGAGGAGGGTGTCTGAAAAATACTACAAATGTGCTGACTGCTTTATGGCATGCATCACTTCCCCCTTTCCCTATTCTTTAAAAAGACGGAAGTCGTTGCGAACGCTTTCGTGCAAATCCTGATGGTAGAGCAACAAAAGAGACAAATAGTTTTGTCTAAACCCGGGGGGGCGGGGGGGGGGGGGCATCAAAATAAAAGGACACTCAAGAATAAACGTTGGCCCGGCTTTCACTCGCTGGCATGACCCCCCCCCCCCCCCCCCCCCCCAACTGTACTAGTTGGTGCTGATGAGTTCGGGTGGGGGGGGTCAGAGGCCCGGTGGGGGAATACAGTACAAAATCAAACGTTTCTATTTTCAACATCGTCATATGCTATTTTTTAACCACAACAACTGGAAAAAGAAATGTCCTTTAATCAATCTGCAGGCGACCGGTAGGTCAGGATTTTACGACACTGTGCGCTGGTCCTCATAGGAAACACAAACCACGACCACCTTTTGTCCACCTGCGTCGCTAAAATCGACTAAAACTGAAAGGTTAGCTAGTAGCGGTGAAACGGTACACAAAAATCTCGGTTCGCTACGTACCTCAGTTTTGAGGTCACAGTTCATTTTCGGTACAGTAAGAAAACAAAATGCAAAATATAAATGTGCTAGTTGTTTATTACACACCTTTGTGCTTTCAACAATAGGAACATTAGCCTATACAAAGCTAGAATTCTGCTCAAAAAGTAGCGGGTATTTAAAGATAATCCTGCAACAATTTGCCTTTCAAACCCCCCGTACTGGTCAGCTTTCTTTCTGAAAGAAAGAAGGAAAAAGAAGTCCTCTGCTAAAGAGAAAAGCACTCCCAATGACAAAGATTTTAACATGTTTTTTACAAATAAAATGCCTCAATGAATCTTTTTTTTTTCTTATGAGCCGTTTTGCAAAGCTATATTGGTGGATTTTTTCAAGTTAAAGCGCCACACAGAAATTTATAAATTTAATTGTATAAGCAGGATCTGTGTATTATTCTTATTATTTAATTACAGGTGTTTTAGCTCATTTCAATGTATTTTATTGGGCTATTATTTATTTTATTATATGTTTATATTTTACAAATGTGATGTAGTATTCATTTATAGTGTATATTTTATGTTGTATATCTTTAGTTCCTATGTGAATATTAGTTCCTACTTGTTTTATTGTGGTAGGAGGGAGGGTTTTGTATTGAACACGGGGCCGTGTTGGTTATTATCATAGCAGAGAAGACAGCAGTAAATCAACAAAGACAAGTCAACTGTGCCCCGATCTACCACTGAAGAGATCTGATGGACTCAAAAAGTGGGTTACGATTGCATATTAGTTTGAAAATCTACCGGATCCACCGTATTTTTACACGAGTGACTTCCGGTCTGCCTGATCCTAGCTACCGGTACTAGTATTAACGCGGGGGGGGTCGCGTCTCACGTCAAATAATAAACTCTGCCGTTCTTTTCGTATGCGTCACGTTGAGCCGCTTCTGGGACGCGTCTAACACGCGGCTGCACTGCGACTGGTGTGCATTGGCTGATTGACTTTTACGCCCGCGTTTCGCTGCGTTTTCGCGGCGGCCACATTGTCGCGCCGTTGACGTTTCTGGGTTATACTGTCCTACCGTGTTGGTCCTCATTATAGTAGAGAAGACAGAGTAAATATAATCTACACAAAGAAACTGTAACCCGATCGACTCACAGCCTCGAAAAGTAAGGGTTACATTACGTCAGAAACTCGTTCGGTACGCCTCCGTTCCGAAAAGAGCACCACGTACCGAAACGGTACAATCCAAATACATGTACCGTTACACCCTTATTAAGTGTTGCTTTAATATGTATTTAATATTGTATTATAATTCAAACAAAACACCTTAAATCAAATCAGCATTGCTTTGATGTCCAAAGAATCAATATCGTATCGTCATGAAATTGGTGATTTACACAACTAAATGATACAACTGTTAAACTTCAAGCCTAAATATATCCATGGTTTGCTTTCTTTTGTGCTACCATGAGGGTACCCGCCTTCTCCCATTTTGCGGCCTCCCAATTCCCTGGGTGATCTCAAAGTGTAGAAATCATGAAGGAGAGCTTTAATTATTATTCCTTGTGACAAACATCCCTGGTGCCTCACGTCCTCCTCAGGGTCGCAGGCCCCCATCTTGCAACGTGTCAAGCTACATGCAAAAAGCCCGACCCCCCCACTTCGGTCCCCCCGCATGTGTAGCTTAGTTATCTGTAAGAAATACGACACAAGCTTTAATTAGCGGGCCGCCATGACACCTCATCAGTGGACCTTTAAAGAGAACGTAACCTCCCCTTTTCAAACGTACCCCCACCCTACCCTTGGGCATCCTCGTGGCCCCGCTTGGCACTGCCGAAATGCCAGATAATGAGCAAGCTTGTCAGGTTGGGGGGATGTGGGGCGACTCGAACGCCGCTCCTCAGTCAGCCCGCCGTTGTCTTCTTCTACTTTAACGTCTTGGGATTCCGGGGAAAACTTTGGAAAAAATCAAAGCGCTTTCCTTTGGAAATCCACGCACATTTTATCATCTAAAAGACAGCGTATTGAAAAAGCATCATACAAAGGGACATATTATGGAAAATTGACTTATTAATGTCTTGTATACAAATCATTGTCTGTCTGGAGTGCCTGCCAAACCATCCAGTGTGAAATTAAACAAGCAAGTAAATCTTTAATTAGCTGCCTAATTCTGCAAACGTGTCTGTAAGCGAGGCCTTCTTAATTTGACTGATTTTGGTTTTGGCTAATTTACATAATAACTGAAATTATCTATCAATGACATGGCAGCTAAGTTCAGAAAAAATTCAGAGCCATTTTAAAGCCATGGTCAGACTCATATTTAGCGGGTAGGCATGGCTACAGAATGTTTTCTTAAAACATTAATTCGTGTGCCATGGACAGCAATAGACGTCCAGTCCGTTTTGACTGCATGGCTATCAGTGAATGATGACTGCCATTGAAAATGGATCGAACGTTTATCGCCAGTAATGCTTTTTTAAATAAATTTATTTACTTTTTTAAATATAGATTTTACGAAATACAACAAAACATATAGTTGTACTTCGACGTACCATATTTTCGACACACGGTCTTTTCAACATCGGGCGTGAAATTTGACTCGCCATTTTTTTCTACACCCGACGACATGCTCGGAGTACGCGTTTTAAGACAGAGCCGCAATTTCTTTAATTTTGCGCAAGACGGACGCAGGGCGGATTTTCTTGGGGAGAGAAATCAATATGGGTTCCAAGAATGTTAGTGCAGTTGGTGAAAAAAGGTAAAAGGTGCCACTTCCCATTAAAATGAACTTTAATATGAGCGTGGTGCGCGCGACCGTGAATGACTCGACAATACGGCCATAGAATGTCTACGTCTACGATCTCGACAGTCCTCCTCCGACCTCCGTTCGCCAGTCGTTATAAGTTAAGGTGACAAATATTATTGTGGTAGCATCGCCAAAGAAATCTCCAGCTTTGTCAGGTTTTTAATTTATTTCAGAAGTTGTGCAACACAACATGCCTACTGTCTGCCTAAGCTGAGCAAAGTAAAAGTAACTCACTCTGTCAAGTCAGCCACGCGGTGTGTTCAGGTACACCTCGCAAAACACATGCGCCACATTAGAACCCGATTTGTTACATTATAACAGGTATTATTATTAATATTATTACTATTATTAAATAACAATAATTATAATTCAAAATTTTTATTCATAATTTATTAGTTTTACTCTATGTAATTGCTATTTGCAAGAGTACCAGCAGCCTTTTTCAGGATTTAGTGTAGGTTTTCGGGCTGTGGAACAAATTAAAGTGCCTATGACACCAAAAAGCATGTTTGGTTTATATTTCACATGGTATTTTATGCTCCTGAATGAAATGGACCGCTTGGATGTGTGTGTAAGCGAACGTTTTATTCATTAAATCTTTTTAATCATGCGCCATTAAAATGAATAACTTCCTGTTTTGAGGAGGAATGCGAATGTGACGTCACCTGGGTCAGCGTCCCACAATACAGCATTGCTTTATAGCATGCAGAAGGACTGCAGCTTCAGCTGATTTTACGGATTAATTCGTTAATTTTTCGCATCACGCCAGCCAAATGTGCTGCAGGGATTTGTTGCTACACAAGGGAGATGCATGTGAGCCTTTTTGGGTTTCAAAAAGTTCCCGTTCACCCTCGGAGAATGGCTAAAACAAGGCCGACAACTGTGGGACCATTGGACTTACGAGGTAGTGAGTAAACATCGTATTTTGTATTATGCCAAATACTGGGATCATGGCACATGTTTTAATACGGAGGTGGCTTGCATTTTGTGGCTGACAATGCTTCTTGTTCACCGAGAATGCCACTCAGCCAACGACCGGCGGCTTATCGCACACCCCCCTCGGTACTTCCCATGCCCGACGGGACAGCACTATACTCGGCTTATTGCACTCTTCATGTGCCCGGTGCTCTGTCAAATTTTCCACCAGAAATTGCAACTTTGTGTTAAAAATGGCTGCAAATACAACGATTACAAAATAAACACTTACGTTTGATCATGGACGGACATGTAGAAAAGTTCTCCTCGGACACATCCTGCCATGTTAGCTTCACAACAACTGCACACCGCTCTCTCAATGTTTACGTCTTCACCGCGTAATTTGCATTAATTTACGCCATATTCGTGTTGACTTTGTGGCAACTACGCGCTCCTCTGACGTCGGCTGGTTTGTCAGGTGGTCATTCTCCAGCTGCTTCCCCAGAAAAAGAGCTCTCCTGCCCGCAAGAGGGAACCACGAGCTGTAACTTGCTCGCTGCCCAGCGGGTTGCCAATCAGCAAAGACAGCCGACAACCCCGCCGCCGTGTGATGTGATCCGGGGTACTTTTGTATTATTTTTTGCTTCGAAGACTTTGAAACATCACTCGGTTCGGGTTAGCTTGTCGGCTAGCTGTCACGACTCCCGGTTTGTTTATGCTCTCCGAAGCCGGGGCGGGGAAATGACAAAAGCCAGACTAACTCCGGTGGAATAAAACATCATTCGGAAACGTGCCAGAAGTAGACAGTTTAGACCATAATGGAGTAATTTTGCCATGTCATAATGAATAAATGCATTTTTAATATTTCATATTCCATTTAGCACAACACTGTTATTTGTCGTGAACATACCATTTATTCAGCAATTTGGGGAAAATACTGAGATAAAAAAAATATCCTGTAAAAATATTGGAGTAGAGAGATTGAAACAATCACATTTTGCGGCTCTCTTCATCGCATTTTCCTCGTTTTGAATAATTCCACCTCAATGGGCTGAATTCAAAATCAGATGAAACCATGACCCTGCCGACGTCATCCTGCTGTTGGGGACGCTAGAGCACGATAATGACAGGCAGGGGTTAAACGGCATCACCTGCACTTTTCCAAATTGTTGTATATAGTCGAATTGTCTCAAAATATGATTGTAATTCACATAATAATGCTACTTAGGACTTTTTTTTAATCCTGTCATAGGCACTTTAATGGAATTATAATGTATTCTCATGGGAAAATCCTGCTCAACACGCGACCGTTTTGATTTAAAAACAAGGTCCTGGAAAAAATTAACTTCATATGTAGAGGTACCACTATACTCTGAATACTATACACATAACTGAGTGGCAGTGATTTAAAAAACGATTAGAAAAAAAAAAAAAAAAGTCAGATTTAACATTCTACATGAACAAGCAGCTGAAGATGACAGGTGAAAAAAATCTAATCTAATAAAGTGTTTTTTTGTTGTTGTTTTTGTCGTATGTGTTAGAAAGCAGTTCTCAGTATTACAAAGTGAAGTTTTAGAGTCCAAACAGCAATCGCAATAATAGATAGTAAGAATAAAAAGAGCAATAATATTGTTTTGTTAAAAGCAGGAGGTCTGATTGCATCTTGCATTGGATCTCATTATCTTGCATACCTAATTAAGTGGGCCATGAGTGTATCTTATTGCATCTTGCAGCATATACGGATAAGTCAATAAGAAACCAGAACATTAAATGACTTTAACTACTAACTTCAATGCTTTGGAGAGACCTAAAAAAAACACAAAACAAAAAAAAATTTAAACTGCTGAAGTTGGTTGTTTTTTTGTTGTGCTCAGCCATGCTTAGTTATTATATTTAATATTATTTAGGCCAGAAGTCTCTTTGGAACCATATGTACAATCAGGTCTTTATTAAAAATAAATTGCACGGTATAGATTCCACGACTCATAAACGCAAAACTCGTGTTAAGACATTGAACGCAAGGCCGTCGTACTAATTAGGAAATGAATGTAGTGCGAATGTTTTTTTTCCTCTGATCTCACGTGCATTGTTTCAGAATACATTGAAGAATTGTCACATGTGATAGGTAGAACCATGTCGATTGTTTACAGAAATATGCCACTAGTCGTCAGGGTCACTTGGATTATTGTTCAGATATTAATTTCTGATGATTGGATTGAAAAAGTAGTATCGTAACTCAGGCTGTCACGAAGGCTTATTTTGATAGTCCAAGTGCACTTCGGTGAAGATGATGAAGAGGACACAATGTACAGGTGTCAAGGGAGCCTTATACTGTTCCTGAAAAATCCGCGAATAACTGAAACCGCTAATTTCGAAGCGCGATTTGTCTAGGGTTATCTGTAGATATGTGATTAATTGGCTCATATATGAAATACGTTATTTTTTTTAAGTACTCGACTTTACATTTTAACTAGAAATGTGCATTGAAACCTAAAACTACAGTGGTTGAGAAGTGTCAGGCGAAATGCAAAGGGAGAAATGCTAGAATGCAAATTGCCGTCTCATCAGACCATAGGACATGGTCCCAGTAATCCATGTGCTTTGTTGACATGTCTTAAGCAAACTGTTTGCGATCTTTCTTGTATACCGTCTTCAGAAGTGGCTTCCTCCTGGGATAACAGCCATGCACACCAATTTGATGTAGAGTGCGGCTTATGGTCTTAGCAATAACAGGCTGACCCCCACCTCTTCAATCTCTGCAGCAATGCTGACAGCACTCCTGTAACGAGTCACATGACATTTTGGAGGGAAAATGACAAGCAGTACTCAATTTGAACATTTAGGGATGTACTTAGTTTCTATGGGGTGTACTCAGTTTTGTTGCCAGGGGTTTAGATATTAATGGCAATTTTTTTTTTTTTAGTTATTTTGAGGGGGAAATTTTTAACTCTATTATATAAACTGCACACAGACTACTTTTCATTGTGTCAAAGTGTCATTTTGTCAGTGTTGTCCCATGAAAAGATATACTGAAATATCTGCAGAAATATGAGGGGTGTACTCACTTTTGTGGTACTCTTTATATTTTAATAAATGGTTTTAAGCACTTCAAATGTAATAAATATGATAAGTTTTAAACATGTTACTGTCCCACCGATTTTTTAAAAATAAGAATAAACTACTGTAGTGGGAAAATGCTTGACTTTATTAAATGCTTCATCGAGTGAGTCCACTCAAACAATGAGTTGCCACACCAACTGTTTAACAAGTTGAACGATGACTGACACATGCGGCACTTTGAAGTCCGCAGCTCTGGCAGGATCAAACCCAAACATTTGTCAATATCGTTAACTTTAATAAGCAACTTCAGTGCACGGGCTGACAAACAAAGAACAGGGAGAGTAAGGGAGTAAGCGAGAGAGAGAATACACAATCAACTGGGGACAGCTCATCTGTGTTTTTTTTTTTTTTTTTTTTTTAATGAATAAAAATCCACGATGGACTGAGGGCGCGAAGTTTGAAGCACAGAGTAGTGAGGAATGACTGTACACCAAAATGTGAATTTGTGAGAAAATTTCTGTAACTTAAGTTTTCAAGCTCTACACATGTGGGAATGTGACATAGTAACTTATGGTTACGCGACAGCAGGAGTTGTAGTCACCAGGTCTACGTGAAATTTGAAAAGCCTGTGGCTTCTTGTAATCGTATTGCGACCCATTTGCAGTTGTGTTGTGAGCCATTTGCATTCGTGTTGTGGCAATGGTGTAACGCACGCAACAGTCACTTTTGCTCATTTATATTCATGACGTTAGCAATTGTTGCTTGGCGGGTCAAGCTCGCGTTTGTCCAAATGCTAAATGCATGTAAATAGTGTACGAACAAGATGTTTACTGAGCTAAACCTACCAATCCTGTCCGAAAATGATGTCCCTTGTACCAAATTCACTGGTAAAGATGTGGAAGAACATACAAATGGTCAATTCAAGAGATGGCTTCAGTGTCGAAGGCTGAAAAAGACGGGAAAAAGAGCCAACCTGATCCAGAGGTAGCTTTTTATCGATACCTTTTTCTTGTGTACCCTGCATTACACTACTGACAATGGCTTTCTCCTGTTTCAACAATCTATCCTTTACCACCATATGCCCTGTCTTTCTTATATATTATATCCAATGGTTGTCTTACGTCTCTGAATGTTATTGGAGGTAATTTACATTGCTATTTTTGTGTAGCGATCGCAAATGTACCTCAGTGACAGGCAACGAACACTTTTAATTTTTTCATTAATAAGAAATCTTAATTCTATAATTTATTTACACTTCCCCCTTCCTACATTTGTTTTTTTACAACAGAAAAGGTAACAACAGTGGCAGTCAGATACCATTTTAATTTTTTTTTTAAGGTCATTCATTGTCAGACAGAAGCATGGCAAAACGCCACACTAAAAAATATAAAAATGGCTTACCTCTTCGACCTCATTAGGACCATTGCCCCCAACAAAATGTTGACTGCATATGAAGGTGATGGGTTTCACCTTCGTTAAACTGGTCTTTTGGACGTCCTTACAAGTTGATCCATTGTTCACATTTTTTCCTCTTTTTTTGGCAGAAGAAAACAGCTTTCATATGTCGTATTGTCTAAAGTCGTTTCTAAAAGTTCCATAGCAGCAGTGTTTACTCGGCATGTTCTTTTTTTGAAAGATTACCGACAGAAAACAAGTAGTAATAACATGAGTTGTATGCGAGGGCGTGTTCATGTTGACCCACTGCCGGGTTACTATGGCGATGTCACGGTCTAAAAATAGCATTCGTGCGGTACGCTATTGGGGTTCGGGCTTTGGCAGTTGGGGATTGTGTTGTGGCAGTTTGCATTTGTGCGTTTTTATTTTGCATTCATGTTGTGAGCCACTTGCATTTGTGTTGTAGAAATTGGGGTTTGTGCTTTTGTTAATTTGCAGTCGTGCTTTGGCAATTGGTGGCCATGTTGTGGCAGTTTGCATTCATTTTTTTTTCTAATTTGCAAAGTGTTTGAATTTGGTGTTTGTGTTGTGGTGGTTTGCATTTGTGTTTTTTTGTCATTTTGCAAAGTGTTTGGACTTTGCATTTCACCTGATACTGTTTTCTAAAGCAAAAGAAGATGTTTAAAATATCACATTTTGATTCATTACAAAGATAATCAGATTACATCAAAGACTATAGTAATCAGAGTATCTGTTCGTATCCTTTTATTTCTTTTTCATTTTTCATTTACTTTTTTCCATTTTAATATAGAAAACTATATGAAGGAAAACTATTTAGAAGCCCAAAAGAGAAGATATGGTCAATTTTTAGATGAGCAATTATTAACGATGAAAATAGTTTTCGATTTATTTGGTTTTGAAATAGAATTCATTGTGGTAGCCCTAATCGTAACGCATTTGGCAGCACAATTGAAACCCGATAAACAGTAAAGTCAAAGATCACAAGGTTGTGATGTTAATTCTTGGTCTACTATTGCTATCTCTGCTAGCACCTCCCATTCAAAACGGATTGGACGGCTATCGCCGTCAATGGCAGTCAACAACACGCCAGTTTGCGTACCCATCGTCATAAAGCAATCAACGTCGGAGTCATACGCCGATCACCACCGCGTTGCCATGGCGATCACCGCCAGGACTTGTTGTGCCGATAAGCCCGGCGGTCGTTGATGGGTTTTTTTAATTGGCGACGCACCAGCGTGTGTGCGTGCGTGAGGGCTTTGATTTCACATGACAAAAAGAGGAAAAAAATGGCAGCGTGGAGAACACGCCGGCAGCCCGCTTTGAAGCGCGCGATCTCGCTGTGCTCATTTGAATTATTAACTGCGTCGATGAGACCCAAAAAAGTGGGAAAAGCAGCCGAGGTGGCTAGACAGTAAAGGCGGGGCAGGCCACAAGATGGCTGCCAGAGGAGAGACGTAGCGGACGATCCGACGGCCTCCCATTTGTATTTTATAGTTTATTTCTTGCATTGGTTCGCAGATATTTGAATTTAGCAGTGCTTGGAATTCACTACGCCAAGTTTTCCTTACCAGGCGATGGCTGGTAATTTGAAAAACCTGTAACTACCATTTTGTATTTGCAACTAAACGTACACTAATCTAGTTCTCCAAGTCATTATAACCACTATTATGTTGTTTCGTTGAGGCTCTCAAAGGCCCGGTGTGGCCACTGAGTACACACTGCCGTGCCACGTTTTACTGCCGGCTACGTTTTACGATGCATCGATCTCACGTTTATGGCACACGGAATGCATCACCGTGGTTACGGTGCCTGCCAGCCACACGCTTGTCATAGATGGGTTGTTCGTTGGCTTGGTTTGAGAAATTTTATAGTGCGTCTGCTGATGATAGATATGTCTTCCAAATTTTATGTTGACAAGTGGATCTTGCTTGGAGAGTTGAATTTTAAAAGCAAAGAAAAACCTGAACATTGACAAAATGAAAATGGCAGACTTGTATGTTTTGAGCATGCTTCCATGAGACTCTTAAGACCTATCAAATTCCATATTCATGAAACTTGATTTGTGGTAGGAATATTCAAAATATTAAAAGGGAAAACAAATGGCAATGGCAGCCAATGAGTTGTAATCCAGAACCCAAAGAAGGATATGACAAGGCAAGAAGGCTTTTTGCTCTTTTATTCATTTTTATTAAAGACTATCCCGGCCTGCTTTAATCTGACCCAGTCTTGATCTTGGCTCATTCCTCCAAACGCTTCCCGTCCGCGATGGTCAGCGACCCGTGGACGTAATCAAGTCCAAGTTGTCATCGGCATGCAACGTTGGAGGTCATAAAAGTGTGATGTAAGCGCGTCTCTTTGTACATTCTCTTTGTCTGCGCGCCGCCTTTAAAGCGCTATCAAACGGAATGAATGAGGAAAGAGACACACTCAAAGGAAGCCGCCAGCGGGTTTTGGCGGTGCCGCGCGCTCCGCTCAGCACGAGTGCGAGCGCAGGCGGAATTTTTGTTTTGTTCCTGCGACGGCTTCCTGTTGGATGGATGGCCTGGATGTTCGCTGAAGAGCACATTTAGTCAACCAACTGTCATCAGGAATAATCCAGCATTGTTATGTGCTTTAATGCCAATGTTCTTGATTTCAGTGGACTCTTCAAACAGAATACACATTCTTAAACCCAATTTAAGGTAGTTTTTAATTTTCAAAACCATAGACTTCATAATGTATTGACGGGACACGGGGCGCGGGGCCAATAAATATGAGGCCTGTATTGTTGGCGAGCCCGTCAAAGCTGACTGAGTGGAATCACAAAGAGCTTTTTTCGTTGAAAATTCTTGTGAATAAATTAGGGCTGTCAAAATTATCGCGTTAACGGGCGTTAATTAATTTTTTTTTAATTAATCACGTTAAAAAATTTGACGCAATCAACGCATCTCCCCCCACTCAGACAGATTTAAATGCCAGTACAGTGAACTGCTTGTTAATTGTGTTTTATGGAGTTTTGCCACCCTCTGCTGGCGCTTGGGGGCGACTGATTTTATAGGCTTCAGCACCCATGAGCATTGTGTAAGTAATTATTGACATCAACAATGGCGGGCTACTTGTTTATTTTTTGATTAAAAATTTTACAAATTTTATTCAAACGAAAACATGAAGAGGGGTTTTAATATAACTTGTACTAACATTTTTCTTTTAAGAACTACAAGTCCTTCTATCCATGGATCACTTTAGCAGAATGTTAATAATGTTAATGCCATCTTGTTGATTTATTGTTATAATAAACAAATAGTCCTTATGTACTGTATTTTGAATGTATATATCCATCTTGTGTCTTATCTTTCCATTCCAACAATAATTTACAGAAAAATATGGCATATTTTATAGATGGTTTGATTTGCGATTAATTACGATTAATTAATTTTTAAGTTGTAATTAACTCGATTAAAAATTTTAATCGTTTGACAGCCCTAGAATAAATTCTTAATTCCCGGAATTCTTTATAGACATGGACGTAAAACAGCCTCGATTCTTGGTTGAAAGCAATTGACCATGGAAAACCGGCGATGTGATCCTTTTAATTTCATAATAGGTAATATGTTTTCCACACTAGAGGGAAATTTTGCTCTTTGGACGAATGATGCTTCATTTCTGTAGATTTTTTTTCTCTCGCTGGATTTCAATTTTTTTTTTTTGTATTTCTTTGGCTTAGTGTGGTTGTGTAATTGGCTATAGTACGTTATAATAATTACAGGTCATATTGATAACTTTGTACTGAGAAAAACATGTAAAACATTGTAAGCAGTTACTCGCAATGTTAGTCATTTTTTAGTATGCTTTTTACCAAATACTTTTTTTCACTTGTAATTGAGTGCATTCTTTGGATAGCAGTTTTTACTTAATATTATTTGAGTAATATTATTTTGAATTAACACTACTCTTACGTGAATACATTTTTGGCTACTTCACCTACGTCTGTATATGGCGGAAAACAGACAAGGCTGAAAAAGCAGTTTCTGCTCTTGCACCCCTCTTTAAAATAAACTGCTGTATTTTAAGCCAAAAGAACTGTTGTGTTTGATAGAACAATATTTCTATAAGCTGCCATAGCAGATTCATTGCGCACTAAGCCTCCGAACTACTTTTAATCTGTCCGTTTTACCCTGAAAACCCCCGTTTACAGACGTCGCGCAACGGCTTATGTTTCAACCGAGCCATAAAAAGAAGGTAAGTAATTATATTTATTATTCAGAATGTTAGAATCATTAATTGATATTTAAATTTTAGTTTAAAAAAAAAAAAAAAAAAAAAAAAAACACTTGAAAAAATTATTCACTCGCATATTTTAAACTTTTAAACGAATTACATAACAATGAAAAAATTGGCGTCTGTAAAAAGTCACGGATATCTACCTCATAACTATCGCTTAATTGTATGTTTTTTTTTGTTACTGTCGCATTTTCTTCGATATGTTAGATGATAAATAATCATTTCAAGCAAAGAAAAATATAAAAAGTTTAAAAGGGTAACTATATGAAAAAGAAAATCTCAACCACTCCTTGTTGTCTGCGATTTCTGCATTGCGACCCTTGTTATATCACCATGTTTCACCCATAAAATAAAATAAAAAATCCGGCTGTGGCCATTCACAGCGATGTCTTGACACTCGGTGATACATGCTACATGGATTTTTGGACCGAAAAGAGGTAAGTACTCAATAATATCTCGTTAAAATGGTGGCGTCTTTAATTCTGCTCTCACGTGCTCTCGCCTCCAATTAAGGTTTTGCTGTTTAATTTTTTTTTTTTAAATGCCTTCCTGTTCAAAATTTTTGTTCCCCCAGAAAATTGAGATTTTAAGCTTTCCAATGATGTATCACACATGCATTTCGGACAATTTTGAAAGTTGGCCAAATTGAGGGTCTCAGAGCGGAACTTGAAGTCACCTAAGTGTTTTCCGCCATATATATAAGTCAAGCAAATTCCATGTTGCTAAGTAAAGCTGATTATGGTTGCTTATTCATTTTTATTTCTAATTCCTTTTTTACTTGCTTTGAAATTTTCTTTTTTCAGTAATTTTTTTTTAAATTAAAAATGAAAAATCCCTGAATATTGTCATTTATTCCTCAAAAAGACGGGACAATCCAGAACAAACAATTATTGCATTTTCTTTTACTTTATTGGAGCCCAAGTAATTAATAACTTAAATGTTTTTCCATAAAAATTCCACATCTAATGTTATTAAGAAATGACTGCTATCAATGCTTTCAGAAGTAGGTTTTGAAGCTCTTGTGCATATGTGAGTCTGAAGCATTAAAAGGTTGTCCATGAGGGCAGCTGTGGCATAACGCTTACATTTTACTACATGTGTTCCAAGCCGCATCAGCGTGTCCTTGAGCGCTGGAGCATCCTCTGAGAGGCGTGTATTTTGGGGGCGATCGTGGGGGAGGGTTTTCGGGGGCTGCAATTAAAAAGCAGCGTGCGGTGTCCCGCGAGCTGCTAATGCCTCGGATCAGCTGTTCTAATGTCATCCCCATTCCCGGACCGTTTGATGTCGGAATCCACCGGGGACTTCATCAGTAAGACTACCCCCGCCGTTCCTCACCCCCCTCCAAAACGAGCCAACCTCCTGTCGGCACGGCAACCCCTCCTCCTCGCCGGAACCTCCCATTCTGTGTCTCGACGCTTTTGTTGCCTTTTATGCCGCTCAAAGTAAACAGAGTGGCGGCGCGGACTAGAGCGAGAGAGCCAGCTCAAGAGACACACTGAGAAAGAGCAAGGCAGAGATCCCGATCAAGGCGGAACGCAGCGCACGTTGTCGTCCTGCTCCGGTGCACACAGCCAGGGAAGGGAAAGTGACAAAGGCGGCGAGCGTGCGATCTGAGGACAGCCAGCCAGATCCAGAGCCGAGGATCCCCCCGTGTAAATGCGCAAAGCGTCCCGTTACCCCACGTTGAGCTCCATGGCCAACTCCGGCTGTCTGCTGCTCTCTGGCTCCGGGATGCTACCGCACTCGCTACAGTGTCCCCCCGCTTTCCTCTACCTGCCCGAGGTAAGACCCCTTCTCCAAACCCTTCTTTGCTTTTGTCCCGGGACGGGGGGACTCGTTACTGTTCATCCATCACAAAAGCCATCCTAACAGGAGACTTTTGCACAACTTGTTTAGAGTGAGGTGGGCATTTTTTTCAGCGGCAAGTTACCTCCCGTGACCCGCCTCCTCCGAGGGATTTACGAGCAAGGGTCCCGTCACTTGTGCTAAATTACAAGTGGCCGCCGCAGCGGTGATAAAACTCTCTCGGCTCTCACCTCATCCATTCGGTGTCGCGACGGCAAAACGACTTTCACACTGCAAAAATCTTTTTCTCACATTAGCACTTGGCAAACTGACCAAAAAATAATCAACATTTGAGTTACAAGCCTTATGAGGGTCTTCATTTCCAGGCTAATGGCCAAAAGGTAGCATAACAAGGAGTTTGGCGCATACTAAAGATGATGGTTTTAAATTTTCCGCTCACAGTCATTCATACTTATTAATTTTAGGTTTGTGTGACATAGATTCCCTAAACTGACACAACAAGGAGTTGTGGCTGTTTTGTTTTTTCTCTCGTTTTGGTTTTTAATTTAAAACATAACCTTTGAGTTTTGCACATGATGGGGCACAACGAGAAGTATTGTTTGTTGCACCTTACTGCTTCGTCATTCTATTCTCCCACTCCTCTTCTACAACTACAGCAGTTGGCCCTCAATTTCCACAAGGTGGCATAACAAGAAGTTAGGTGCTGCTTCATCATTTGTTATTGTTTTGTGCATCTTGCATGTTTTAATCGTTTCTTATTGTCCTGCAAGATTCCTTAAGGTGGCATAACAGGGAGTTTAGTGTCCCATTGATTGCCTTGTGTATAGTGTGTGTTGCATATCTATTCATCCCTCCTTATACCCCACCTAGTCTTTTAGATTGCATAACCAGGAGATTCCCAATGGTGGCATAACAAGGAGTTTGGTGAGTTTTTTGTCGGCGCCATGCATTGTTACTCCCCCATTTGGAATTCTCCATCTTCCACTGCTTTAGCCTTTTTAATTTCTTCTCATTTTGTGCAACCTGGAGATTCTCAAAGGGGGCATTGCAGGAAGTTATGTGCGTTTGTTGCATTCCTTCCTAGAGACGAGAGCTTTTTCCCTCGTGTTTTGATTTTCAGTTACCCTGCCTAATCTTTTTCCTTTGTTTGTTTTGTGTAACCATGGCAGAATCCTCCCCCGCTGTGCCTAATTTCTCTCCGAATATTTTGGTTTTGTGTAACCAGGTGGCATAACACGGAACTGTCTTTAATTGGTTGACAGTTTGCGTTGCTGCTGCATCATTAAATATTTGTCATCCTCTTACTCTTCATTATCCTCATTTTTCCGCAAAATAGTGGCATGTCAAGAGCTATTGTGTGTCTAATGTGTTTTTTTTTCATTGGTTATTCATCCTTTTGGAATCCACTTCCGCTGTCAATGCCCCATTTCTGTTCTGGATTTCCGATCTAGTCTTTCAGTTTTATGTCCCCCCCACCCGGAGATCATGTAAATTTTTAATTTCTTTTAGTTTGGCATAACAGAGAAGGTGAAATAATGAGTTTTGTGGGTTTCATTTCATTTTTTGGCTTTTGACTGTATGCTAAGTTGTCCTCATTTGGAATTTTCCTTTATGTACTGCCTAATTTATTTATTACGTAACCAGGAGATTCCCAAAGGTGGCATAGCAAGGAGTTTGTTGCATTTGATTTGTTGGCTACTACATGGTGTGCATTGTTGTTTTGTCATTTGGATTCCTCCTCTACCACCATTGCAATATTCTTCTTCATCCTTTTGCATAACAAGCAGATTCCCAAAGGCGACATTGTAAGGAGTTGCACCATCATTTTGCACCCGTTTGTTTTCTCTATTGATGAAATCTTTCCAAAAGTATTAGTGAATACGCAAGCCAACGAAATTCTTTGACATCCTCATCCCAAATGTTTTTTTTTTCCCTCCTCTAAGAAGGCAAGAAGCTTCAACTTCCTGTGAGTCATCTTCTTTGGCAGCGTCTCGTTGTTGTTGTTGTTTTTTTTTTTTTTTCTGGCGGAGACTCCTCGCTGTGCCGCAAAACGGGAAACGTCCCTGTGAGTCACACTCGGCGTTCCCCGACCGCTCCCCACGCTCGGCGCTTTTCATTCCTGGGATGCCGTCTGCTGTGCGACCGCCCCACTCCACCTCCCTCCTTTCCTCCCTCCCTCCATCCTTCGTTCCTTCCATCCCCCTCGCTCGCTCGCTCGATGCGACGGAGTGAATCCGTGGAGAATGTACAGTAGGAAGGGGGGCGGTGTCGTTATCTAGCCAGGCTGCGTCGCACTTTGTTTGCATTCCAAATGACGCCTTGTGTAAACTTGCTTATCATTTGCCTTATTATTACTATTAGTCTACATCTCATCAATTTTGATGTTCCTTGCTGCGTGAAAGGTACCGCCACAAAATCAGTGGATGATAACTAACTACCTTTGAAGGTGTATAATACTCTACAATATAAGATTTTTTTTCACACTGTTTGTCAAAGTAGCCTTTTACCTGACTTTTGTCCGGTCTTGCTGTCTATGTGAATGGGTACTAATGTGAAATGGATGCTTGAAATCAGTTGCATTTTTGCACAGGCAGTAGCTGTTCTGTGTTAAAGGTATCAACACAAAAAGGGAGGTTTGGTTTGTGTAAAAGTTATTGACACAAAAATGTGTGAAGAAATAAAAACAAAGAATGTCATGTCAATTACAGTAAGACACCGCCTTGCTGCGTTATGTGTGAAAGATTTTCACAAGGAATGGAGATTACGGCGAAAGATGTCCCATGTGTTCATGTGCGGAACCGTGGTGATATTGTCTCGCAGGCTTTTTTTGTGATGGCGAGCTGCGCTGGGGTTCTGCAGCGTCGAGTTGGTCTGTGCGGTCGTAAAAAGACGACATTTGCTGTTTAACGGCTAAAGGGCCTGCATATGGCGACAATCGTAAAGCTAACTCTATTATCTCTCGGCGGGAAGGGGAGGGGGGGTTCTAATTCCTTCAAGCACGTTTGTTATGTTTGCCACTGGCATCGTAATCTGTTACATCTGGTGTTCTGTAATTTTTGGAAACTGTAACTTGCTTCACGTGACATAGAAATCCAATCCATTTGATTTCTATCGTCAATGGCACTGAAAGTTAAGGCTTTTATTACAATAACGTATATGACAATTGAAAGCAGTATATTATGATGTTTTCCCATTAGAGCATTTCCATCTTTCATCTTTTGAGTTAACATTGTTATCTGTAACTTCTGTAATCAATAACTAAACAATTCGTCATCTGTTGCATTAATCCGTAATCAAGGGCGTAGAATTGGTCTCAACATTGGTATGAACGATATAACAACGTAACCACAAGACCAATTAATAAGACCAAACGAAATGGGTAAACGGGGCTCAGGGCTACATTTTACACGAATATGAACCTAATTAATTGATGAGCTAAATGATCAATGCAAAATAAATCTGTCTTGACTTTACTCACTTTCATGTGTATTGATTCAGGTGACAAACCGTTAAATTAAGCCCTTTTTTTTCCCCCAAAAAAACTACAAAAGAATCATTTTGAAAACTTCCAGAATAAATTTCGGGATTTTATTAGAAAATTTAAATTGCTATATTTGAACATAACTTATATTAACATAGAGAACAAATACAAACTTGTTAATAATCTTTTAATTATCCAGGAATGCATAAAATAAACATTTGTCTTAAGACCACTCAACATTGCCTGTCTTAATAAATACTGTAATTTCCCGAATATAAGGCGCACCCGTGTATAACGCGCAGCCCAAATTTACTTGTAAAATCTAGGGGAAATTATTTTACCCGTTATAACGCGCACCCTAATTTTAGCACCAATAGAAGAATACAAGAAAACAGCTCGTGTACAGATACAGAAATGTCATTTTACTGACTGGTGAAACACAGCACAAGCATAGCACATTGGTAGTTCAAAACATTACCGTAAACTGACAATATGTACGGTAATAATATGATCTGATAACTTCTTCAATTTACCAGAATCCAGGAGAAAACAAAACAGATGTGACTTTTCTTTTAAAGGCTGCTGTATAACTTGCTCGTTTCATCATGATGAATAAATGTTTACTCCATGGATTCATACAATAAAATGAAAGTGAGAACATAAGTTGGAAATCCGAGAGAGCTCATCGCTGTCGACACGACAGTAACAATAGGAACTATTGTTATTTTGGGTTTGAGTTTCCCGAGGGACAGATATAGTTGACGGACACAGGAAGTCTGTGCTGTGTTACGTTTGTTATTGTCCGAGTTGCGGAGCTGCAATAAATGTTGACCCAAATGAGTTCAAGAAACTAAATTCTGTGCTTTATGAAGAGTGAAAAAAGCTGAATTTAACACAGACGAAATCATTCGGCCGATCAGAGTGAAGTATTACCGAAACAAAATGGTGACGTCACGTACCGTAATGGTCGGCAACGGATCGCCGCATACGTTTCTTCAACGCAACATGGCCGTGTCAATAAAAAAATGTTTTTTATATATAATATATATATATATATATATATATATATATATATATATATTTCTGTCTTCATCGATGTACCCATGTATAATGCACACCATGATTTTACAAGTTGATTTTGGGGGAAAAAAAGTGTGCGTTATATTCGGGAAATTACGTTACATTAAATATAACTGGGAAAAAAAACCTTAGTCTGGGTATAACGAAAATAAAAATAGAACCTTCCTTTAGGTAAAACACGACTGGTTTTGTCCACAAGCACAGCTAAACTCAACAAAAAACGTTCTACCTCGATTATGACCGATGTTCCTTCTAAGCTGCGCGCGTGCGCAATCACGCACTGCTTGCACACACTCAATACTAGAAAATCTATGAAGTGCAGGAAAATAAAATTCAACAGAAACGTATTGTAGCGCCAATAGGATAGCGCCGCAATGATGTGTCAGGGCGACACTCCTATTGGTGCATTCGATACGGCAACGCGACACTCCCATTGGTGGAGAAAAGTGAGTTTGACTCCACTGCTGATTTACTGAAGCAACATTCCGCTGCCGATCTTTGCAAGCACTACGGTATTAAATAATATCTAATTTTAGAACTAATCTAGTTAATTACGGTAGTTAATTAGACCAACAAAATAGTTTTCTGTACCATTTTGCAACGTAACTCAATGAGCGTCAGGTGTCTAGAAAAATGCTCTCAAATAATGTTTTGAACAATGTCTATTCTGACCTTTCAAAGCCGTTTAAAGCTTAAATATACTAATTTATTGCTTAAAATATGTCTTCTAAGTTAATTTTCCGCTAGCTATTTTTCTTATTTCAAGAAATCTGAGTAAAATTGTACTTGAAGCACTGGCAGATCATTTCACATATTTCTTGTAGATTTACACTGAAAACGAGGGAATGTAACTTGTTTTAAGGAGGTGTGTTTTTTCAGTGTAGCTGCTTAGACACAGAGAATAGGAATCTTGAGTGTCCTTATTGTCTGAAAAGTTTTGATGTGGGAGTGATATAGTGTGATACATTGTGGTTGTTCATTATGTGTTATTTATTAACTCACCCATGCCACAATTGGACCTTACCCAGGCCAAAGCATGACTCTCCGATGGTTAAAGCGGGACTCTCACATATAACATAGTACACATCTCATGAACAAGATTTTGTTTTTCATTTTAAGTGGCCCAAATCAACTATACTGTATTGACCTAATGAAAATTGCTGCTGTAATTTCATTCTTTTAACCCATTCACTCCCAGCCATCTTCACCGGAGCAAGGCCCTTCGCTCCCGGCCGTTTTACTGGATTTTGCGAGGCCCACAGAAAATTCTGTTCTATTGCTGTATAAACATGGAAACCACCAAAAGAAAGATTAGAATCTCTTCTTTTAGCAGGAAAAAAAGTAAGTTCGTATCTTTTTCCATTCTTTAAAAATCACCATTAAAAATAGCTTAGATTGAGCAATTTTCCAATTTCTGATGAAAAAAACTGAGAAATTGAGCTTTTTGTGAAAGCATACATTTCAAACATAACTTTGACTTTAACACAGCTATTTTTTGCTTTAGTTACATCCCAACAACAACACAAATATAGCTTTTGACAGCAAAGTAACAATTTATTTACACATAACTAACTGAGATGACGCTGTTGTGGCCGCGACAGCCGGGTTAACTTTTCCCTCATCGCCACCTGTCTCATAAAGATGGATTTTTTTTAGTCTGAGCGGGGTCTGCTCGGTGAGCAGCACGGACTCAACGACATCGTCCGCTGCAATGGTGGTCCTGGTCGTTCTGCTCGGTCGTCCAGCGCCTGGCATCCCGGGCATCCTCTCGGTTGTTCTGCTTGGTCGTCCGCCGCTTGGCATCCTTCTGCCGGCGCCCCGGCCATGTGGCCCGCCGTTCGTTGCCGTTGAATCAGGTTGCGGGTCTTACCAAATGCGCTACTGCCCTCCAGTGGCCAGTTTTATTGCTTTAAAATGGATTTTCACATTTTTGCTTTGCCGCTCAGTTGAATCAGAACCCAGAGATGTCTCTTATGAAAAAAAAAAAAACGTAAAAATATATAAATACATCTTTGGGACACTGAAACAATTAAAAATAGAACGTATTTATACATTTTTGGGAGCAAATGAGTTAATAAGCCATGTAACTTGCAATGATCCAAGGTTTTAAATAGGTGTGATACTGGTGTGTGGCCAGTACACACACACACACACACACACACACACACACACCGGTGTACACATCTGATGTTGCTCACCGTGGTCCACAGTGTGCTCAGGGAGCTTGTGTGTCTGCTCAGACACATGAAAAATTAGAGGGAACATTGATTATGACTAATGTATGATTATCTGAAAAAGTGTGTAAATAATGTAGAAAATAAATAAACTTTTTAAACAGAATGTATGCAATGCAAGTCATCAACCAATGAAACGTGCTTTTGAGGGGAAAAAATGGACCGGCACATTCAGCAAGTGAAAAGGGGTAAATGTAAGTCCGAACATAATGAAAATAATTCACTTAATAATGGTAGGGTCAATTCTATCCTTACAACACATGGGAAGACAATCTAAATGACCTATATACTGTAACTAAACTCATTATATAATGCAAATAAGGAGGCTTTAGAGTTGGTGGGAACAATTTGAGCATCCTGAAAAGTTGTTAGTGTTATGTCCCTACCGTCCCTATGCAAACCTATGCCCCTTGTCCGTAGTACTCCTTGTTCTTATTCAGGTGCTGGGATAAACCTCATTCTGGAACTGTCCATACACACATTAATAATTCAAAAACTATAGCGCCCATAACTCCTATTTTGTATACTGTAATTATAAATACACCCCGCATCTGGTGCCAAAACAAATCATACACGGAAAAGTGACGCCATTCTGGGAAAGCTGAGGACGTGAAACTATTTCGTCTTTCGCCAGTATTGGTAAAATCCGTAATCCGTGAAGTCCTTAATCAGTATTGTCAGAAATCTGTAATGCATCCCGAAGGACATCAAGTGATGTAACAAAGCATGACACAGAAATTTGATCACCCTTCTCATATTGAGGGAATTAAACTGGTCGGTCTGTAGGTGTTAGACACAAGTGTTTCATGTGTAATATCTGTAATATCCTTCATCTTTAACAGTTGCGTCAAACATCCGGTGCCTTCAACTACAACACGGAAATATGTTGTCATCCTGCACCAGTCAAGGATGTGTAACATTTCGACTATAGTATTCGTCACCAGTATAATGCTAAGCATTATTGGTTATCGGTAACTCTGCCTGTCAACCCTTGCAAATTGTCCCTTTGCCATTTTGTATCCTTGCTTCTATTGATTTGGTTGGATTTCTCTGCCACCTACTTTTGAATGAATATTCTGCCATTTTTCCATTGGAGTATTTTCATCTCTGCATCCAACCCCCCACTGTTTCCCTTTTTCTCCCGTACTGCTGGTTCAAGGCGAGCCGGAACGCCGGGAATACTCTTGACACAATCCCCCCCTCCTCGTCTCACTTCAGGCCTTGATCCCCCTCCCCCTTCGGAGAACCAAAGCGACTTCGAATAGCGAAGGAGTCGGCGGTCTCGCGAGGCCGCGCCGATGCTAAGCGCAGCATCTCTTCTTTCCTGGGGGGTAATTACTGCAGCCCGGGCGTGCTATTGACAGCTGTAAATGGCGACGGCGTCCGGGGGTGGCCTAATGGGTTTTTGTCACTACGCGGGCTCTCGTTAGCGCCACCCGGCCGCGCTGGAGATGAGTTTGAGGAATGAGCCCTAGCCTCGGTTCCCCCCCGCCGCCACCGCCCGCCCGACCCCCTGGGAAAAGGGTTAACGCATTGCAGTTGATTCTGTTTCAATCTACCGCCAGAGAGTCCAATTCTCGGTCGAGACGTGGCACACTTTACTTATTGAACAAAAGGGCCGTGTGTCAAATAAAGGCCCACACCCGCCCTTAACTCAAACCTCCCCGCACACGACTCTCGCCTCTGAAAATAGCTATACAGCGGTGCGGGAACGTCACTTTAGCGAGCCGCTGCAAACGTCCTTTTGCATTACAATTAGATGGATTTTTTTTAAATGGAGCTCTTTAGAATCTTACTGTGAAAGCACGCCTAGGTGGCTAATAACATTAGCTTCAAAGGTGACTGTGGGTCAAATTTTTTACGCGGGAAATATGCAGCAGTACTCTCATTGTTTTTAACTCTAGCTGCCTTTGACGGCAAGGGCGTAGGTTTGCATAGGGACGGTAGGGACATAACACCACCAACTTATAAGGATCTTCAGATTGTCCCCACCAACTTTTAAGCAACCTTGTTTGCATTATATAATGAGTTCAGTTATATAGGTAATTTACATTGTCTTCCCATAAGTTTTAAGGATAGAATTGACCCCACATTATGTTCGGATTTACATTTACCCCTTTTCACTTGCTGAATGTGCTGGTCCATTTTTTTCCCCTTCAAACGCACGTTTGATTGGCTGATGACTAGAACCCCCACATTCACACAATCCCGACAGAAATACATGTCGACATGCCTCCTCCTCCACCCCCTTTGAAGAGGAAGGATATTAGAAGGTTTTTTCGGCAAGCAGCAACCACTTTAAGTAATGTAAAAAGATGTCAATGTTGTGAAGATGGGGAACACACCACTAATTTTGCAACTGAAAGTCAGACCTGCATCAGAGTTAGCATAACATTAAACTTTGTGAACTTGCTAACCTGTAAAACTCGAGTAGAAAGCTGCTTAGAGACGTGTCTTCCTAGACTTTTTTTTTTACAGTTAACGTGAATCCAACTGTGCATTTTGTGCATTTATTCCCTAATTAAAGTCTTTGAATTTTCTATCTCGTATCATTAAAAAATATTTTTATTTGCAGCCAATGCGCATTTTTTAACCCCCCCCCCCAAAAAAAAAAAAAAAAAAAAAAAAAAAACGCAACCACTGTAAATTTCCTTTATATGAAGCAAGCATTTTGAAAAATGACTTTCTCCCAAGAAAATAATTTTATTGTAACTTTTTTCATTTTTACGTTGGAATATATTTCAGCTATATTTGAAAAATGTACCCAATATGTTGGGTCTCATTTAGGGTTGTTCCGATCATGTTTTTTTGCTCCCGATCCGATCCCGATCGTTATAGTTTGAGTATCTGCCAATCCCGATATTTCCCGATATCGATTGCTTTTTTTTTTTCTCCCGATTCAATTCCAATCATTCCCGATAATTTTTCCCGATCATATACATTTTCGCAATGCATTAAGAAAAAAATGAATAAAACTCGGACGAATATATACATTCAACATACAGTACAGAAGTACTGTATTTGTTTATTATGACAGTAAATCCTCAAGATGGCATTTACATGATTAACATTCTTTCTGTGAGAGGGATCCACGGATAGAAAGACTTGTAATTCTTAAAGGATAAATGTGACTTTGTATATTGTGACGACTTGTAATTCTTAAAGGATAAATGTGATTTTGTGTATTGTGACTAAATATTGCCATCTAGTGTATTTGTTGAGCTTTCAGTAAATGATACTGTAGCCAATTAACTGTTCTGCCCAAATGCATGATGGGAAGTGCAACCATGACTGTGCGTAGTGGTACCAATTGATATATCTTCTCTGCGTTGGGAAAAAAACATAGGGTGTTAAGAAAAACATCAACTACTACCTATCTTCCCCACATTGCTTCCCACGATAATTCTAATCGTAGGGAGAGGAACTGTAAGGCTTTAGCCAATTAGAAAAAGGCTCCAAAGGCTGCCAAAATTCACTCTACTCATTTTACGCTGCCTTTTAGCTCTATATATAGGTAAAACAGTGCCATTACAGATTGAACGCGACAATGCATGAGTCGGTCGTGCAGCACATGCGTTAATTGCGTTTAATATTTTAACGTGATAAATTTTTTTTTTTTTAATTATTACCGCCGTTAACGGGATAAATTCGATAACCCTACCTTAAGCCGAAACTAAAGACTCTGGATGAGTGTAACATATTATGTCTGTAACGTTAAATACAATTAGAAAATGATTTAATTAAAAAAGATATATATATATAAAAAAAAAGCATGTCCGATATTTTTTTGCCGATTCCGGTACTTTGAAAATGACGTGATCGGACCCGATCGATCGGGATGCCGACACTAATGTCCCGTCCCCAGCAAAAAGTGTACATGCAGGTTATTCTGTTACAGCGTCCCTACCAATGTTGAGACCAAACCTACGCCCTTGTTTGACGGTGATAGAAAAAACGGCTAACTATGGATTATTTCTACTTAAAACAATGAAACGGATATACAACAACAACTTTCCCAACTGCTTTAATGTTGTTTAGCAAATTAACTAATCAGCTGTCATTGACAACGATAAACGTGCACTGGGTGGGCTAAACGTGATCAAATATATTGGACGTCTCTCGCTGTCAATAGCAATGAATGAATTATAAGTTATAAGTTTTACATTGCAGCGTAATAAACGCTGAATACAGTCAACGCGATAGCACTCATTAATATACTTCCGTTGCTGATAAAAGCACACTGCTTCAAAAAAAATGGGTCTACCTTTTACTTTCATGTCCTTTGAAAAGCTCATATGAAAATATTACTGCTGCGTTTCCAGACTAAATTTGACCATGTTGACTCGCTTGGTCCTCTTAAACAGCTGATTCACGACGGCCACAGCTGCGGCAGCGGCAGTGGCGGCGTGCCTGATTGAAATGTTTTCTCGCTTGTCGCCGCCCCGGAGGGAGAATTGTAAATCACAGCTCAGTCGTTTGGATTTGGAAATTTCATTTGGTGTGTGAGCGAGTGAGTGGAGTTCCTTTTTTTTTTCCCCGAAGGCTACCCACCACCTCTTCCGCCGCCACCACCGTCTTACCCCACTAGACCTTTACAAATTGAACAGAATTACATTTGTTGCCAGTGCACGACAATGCCACAAACACATTTATATGTGTGAGGGTGGCTGTGTACAGGGATATCAAAACTACAAAAAAAAGAATGGAGGCCCCCTTCACCTGGTGTCTAGAAAACAAGCTGCAAACAATACAGTACAATATGCTATAGGTTAACATATGCCAAGCGGTTTGACATATTTAAAGTGAAAAAATACTTTGGTACCTCTACTTACAAAATTAATCTGTTCTGGAAGTAGTTTCCTAACCTAATAAATTCTGTAAGTAGAGACGCGTTTTCCATGTAAATGCCCTAATCCGTTTCAAGCCCCCAAAATTCAGACATAAATCTTTTATGATGCTAAAAATGCATCAAAACATGTAACAAATACATAAAATATTATTAAAATAACAATCAAAATAAAATCGGAGTTGTGCATAATCAAAAAATAAATAAATAAAAAAAAATAAAGAAGAATGAAGAAGAAGAAGAAAGTTAATACACTCATGTAAAGCTGTCGGAACACGAGAGGCGAATTGAAGAGGACACTGGGATACACGCATACACATACAGTAGAGGTCTCTCTTAACCAATTGAAGACCAGGAATGCTAGGCAGTAGCCAATGGCAGAGCAGCTGTTACGTTCAGTAAACTCTGAGAGCTGCGAAAACAGCCATACTGTGTTTTTGCCATTTGTATCACGAAATTTCTTTGAAACGAGACAATATTTTCCTGTTGAGGTGTGTCCATAGACTTCACTATCAGTTGACGGGAAACAGGGCGCAGGGGTGCTCCGTAGGGGGCCTATTTTCAAAAACTAAAAATTCAAATATTTACAAAACCAAAGCCACTAGCGACCTAAAACCAAAACAGTCACCTCCCCTTTGGCATATACTGTATGGGTCTCCAAGAGCAGTGGCATAAAATAAAATAAAAAAATTCAAAGTCGTTCCCTTAATAAAATCCCGATTAATTATTTTTATTTAAGTATAACAAAACTTAAAATACCTATAAAATTCTCAGATTTTATGCTAGATGCACAAAAATCACAAAATGCAGAGATAATCACGTATATTTTCAGGATCAATGGCAATATTTAATGTATCATATAAGTTTTTGCCCAAAATAGCGACTTTTTTTGTGCAATTTTGACATGTTTTCAGCAGCTAATAAATACATTTTCAATTTTCACATCAAAAACTTAGTACTTGAAGAAAGAATGCAGAATCATCTTAATTTTACTCAACAAAGCAAATTTTGCAATTTTTCTATATACTATACAATCACAGCTTATTTAGGTTGAATTCCGATGTCACTATTGCCTCAGCACGTCTTGCCAGCTATGTGGCCCTCATCGTTGTTACATTGAAATGGTAAATAAAATAAAACACGTATAAGCCAATTTTTTTTTTTTTTTTTTTTTTGTATAAACGCAGAAATGTCTAAATGTCTATTTTTTTGTTGTTGTTGTTGTTTTTTTTTGCCAAAAAACGAGCAGTTGGCCGAAAATGACCGATTATTTGAATGTAAAGTTACTCTATTGTGTATGGATACAAAATCCAGCATGGCACCCATCACAAAACAAAGAGCTTTTTAAGTCGAAAATTCTTGTATGCATGCATAAATCCCGGAATTTCTATTGATATGAACGTGAAACCGTCTAGATTCTTGGTCAAAAACAACAAACCGGGCAGTTATCATTCATTTTAGGTAAATATTTCTATAATTTTTTTCTATTCATTTCATTTTTTTCACAGCGTTTCAAAGTGCATGCATGGTGCTATTTTATATAATAATTACCTTGAATCCTCGACCAACTCACTCTTGAGACACTCCTGCCAGCTTGTATGCACTAAAACCTTTTTCCTGTTTCCACCTAAATCCGGCGTTAGAACGAAGCATGTTTGAGTTTATCGCAGTGAAAGTTGCCACGACGCTCAGCCTGGCCTGGCCCCCAAGGGAAAACTTGGCGCAATGATTGTAGAAGCTGTCCCGTCAACTGATAGTGAATTGTAAGGTGTGTCTTAACCTGAAAATTCTGTATGTAGAGATGTTCGTAAATAGAGGTACCACTCAATATTAATCTCAATGTGTTGTTAGCGCATAAGCAAAATGAAAGAATTATTTCAATCGAAAATTGTGAAATTCTAGTAAAATCATCTAAAGTGTACAAACAATTTTAACAAAAAAGTGCATTCAATATTTCTTGACGATTCAAAAAAATTTATCAATATTATGACATGCTGTCCTGTTATAGCTTAACTTAAGCCACGTTTATCAAAAGTTTTTATTTAAAAACTGCGTAAGATTATTTTGCGATGAAAAACGAACAATTTTAACTTTTTACATTTGAAAAATGCAAACTACAAAAGGTCCATGTTGATCCTGTGACTGTCTTCAACAATTTTAGTGCAATCATGTAAAATACATTTTCAAATAATACTAAATAAGTAAATGAATCATATATGAATAATAATGGGAAAGAGACTGTCAAGTTTACATTATTAAAACTATTTGACTAACACAATAATACTCCAAAAAGTAATGTGTACTATTTTGGAGCACACTCTCAAATGTTGTGTTTTTTCATATATTTTTCTTCTTACTATTATAATATTTTAAATTTTTTATATATGTATTGTCATAGACTTCATTATGTATTGATGGGGCGCAGGGCCGATTCATAGGGAGCCTAACTCCGCCAAAGCTGACCGAGTGGAAACACAGAGCTTTTTACGTTGAAAATTCGTGTGAATAATGCTTAAATCCCTGAATTCTCTATAGATATGGACGTAAAACAATCTCGATTCTTGGTTAAAAGCAAAACAACCGTGCAGGTAGCATTTATTTTAGGTAAATATTGCGAACTATGAGGCTAGTCAGTAAGGAAATAAGCAGCCGCCATATGTAAACAAAGAGCTTTATCCATTGAAAATTCTTGTGAATAAATGCTTAAAACCCTGAATTCTTCATAGATATGGATTTAAAACTGTCTTGATCCTTCGTTAAAAGCAAAAAGAAACGTGCAGATAGCATTTACTTTATTTTACGTAAATATTGCGAACTATGAGGCTAGTCAGTAAGGAAATTAGCGACCGCCAAATGTCAACAAAGAGCTTTTTCCGTTGAAAATTCTTATTAATAATGCTTAAATGCCTGAATTCTTTATAGATATAAACGTAAAAATGTCTCAATTCTTGGTTAAAAGATAAACAAAATCAAAAAAGTGCAATTAGCATTTATTTTACGTAAATATTGCGAAGTATAATACCAATTCTGTAGCGGCTTTCAAAATGCATGCATGGTAGGAAAAATATAATACTTGCCTTGAATCCTTGGACAGATCACTCCTGAGACAATCCTTCCTGTTTTTGTGTGCGGTACAGCTTTCGTACATTTTCAACCTAAATCCGGCGTTGGATCCCTGCATGTGTTGACTAACTGCGACCGACTGCGAATAACTGAAGCGGACTGTTGAACGGCCCCCTACTTGCGCAGTGGCTGATGAATATGACCCGTCAATACCATTATGAAGTTTATGGTATTGTACATCTTCGAATGCCCGTCCATACTTATTTGGGGAATCAGGCATGAATGGCTTGATACAACAAGAATGGCTTGCTTTCAAATTGTTTGACACTCAACGTGTTATTTTTATGGTCATAATATGCTGCGCGTGTGTCCATCAACTACATGTGCGACGTTCAGACTTTGGATAATGCTGGCCAAAACGCAGGCCGATTCTTTGCATTCCATCAGCGCGGCGGCTCAATTCAGCGCATCGACGCGTGCATATCTCCACTTAGCCGATAATGCTAAACATCTCTGCTGCGCAATAGCCCCCGGAGCGCCGTACCAACTGCCTGCCGCCGCCTCAATTAGCATGCGCCACGCTAATACGCTTCCACTCCTGCAAATGTCCTCACCTCCGCCCATAATGACTTGTTTTTTTTTTCCCATCTTCTTCTCCGGCAGTGCAGGTTTTAATTAGCACGCCTGCTAAACCGGTGCACGTCACGCGGCAATTAGCAGCAAACGCCTCGCTGTTTATTCAGCGATGGCGCGGAGTCGTTAACGAGCTTTTCGGACAACAAAAGGCTTCTTGGAGTAGCGGAAGAAACCGCGTGATTGTTGACATCTAGTCGCATTTCTATTCTTTTTTTAAGGATTGTTTTTCTGCCTCGATATTAGCGAAAACTCACCGATGTGGTGAGTTTGGTTATAAAATAGCCGTCGACACCAGTTTCACATACATTTGGGGGACTTGTTCATAATGAGACCCATTCCTGGGTGTGAGCAACAGCAAATTTGAGGGACATGCCGGTCATGACAGGACGCGGGAAAAATTCGCAAGGAGTGTTGCTTAAATTTGAACAGGAAGTCGGTCATTTTGCTTTGTTTTGGATGCATGAAAGGACTCTTGCCTGAAATTGAATAGAAAGTCTGACATTTTGTTTCGATTCAACTCTGTTCTGTTCTGGCAGGTTCCAACTAGAAAATTCATCCAAATGGTAGGAGGTATCCCAGACAGATGGGTGACCCTAAATTATGATGGATTTTTTTTACTATGACATTAATTGCAGGGGAGGCAGGAGGTCAGAGTCAGCCGATTGGCCGTGAAAAGGCAGCGCGTGGAGGGCTCGTGGATGGCCGCTTGCAGCTTTCATTTTATTTGTTTCCCCCCTACGGCTCATTTCACGCAGCTCAGGGGACGTCCTCTTCTTCCTCTTCCTCCTCTTCCTCACCGTGCTTGAATGCATCTCGTGAGCCCCTGGCGAGGTAGCGAGGGACGGGATCGGCGACACCGTGACGACAAGAGCTCTCACACTTACAGTGAAACCTCACGCTTATTTTTTTGTACGACGCGTCCTGAGGTTTTCTATTTCGTGGAACGGGCGGCTAACGTCGATAACGCGCGGCGTGAACAGCGTGAGACCAATTATTACTCGGCCAGCGCAGCTGTGATGATTACGTTTGGAATGTGGCTTGGTCGTCCTTCAAGAGATCGACGCTCATCAGGAAGGCGGAGGATAGAGGGTGTCCTTAAAGCACATCAATGACTTGAATTTTTTTGTTTGTTCGTTTGTGTGCTAATAGCAGTCATCAGCTAGCGCTGTGGCCTGCCTGTTACCGTACATCAGCTCAAAGCCTCGGAGCTAAAGTATACATTTTCAAGAATTTACACCCCTGAACTAAAGTGTTTATCATTACAAAAGGGTCTAACGATACATCATTCTGGATCAATATATCGTTGGTTAAGCAAAGATTGACTCGAAATTGATTAAAACGCAAAACATCGATGAAATCTTTTACACAAGTTGTTTTGTTTTAAAAGGTTTCCATTCAAATGACAGATGTTTCAGCAACTTAATTGTCAAAAATGTCATATCCTTTTTAATCGACGGAAGGCCTTTCAATTAGGGTTGTTCCGATCCCGATCGTTTTAGTTTGAGTATCTGCCGATCCAGCCATTTCCCGATCCGATTGCTTTTTTTTTGCTCCCGATTCAATTCCAATTATTCCCGATAATTTTTCCCGATCATATACATTTTGGCAATGCATTAAGAAAAAAATGAATAAAACTCGGACGAATATATCCATTCAACATACAGTACATAAGTACTGTATTTGTTTATTATGACAATAAATCCTCAAAATGGCATTTACATTATTAACATTCTTTCTGTGAGAGGGATCCACGGATAGAAAGACTTATGACTTTGTATATTGTGACTAAATATTGCCATCTAGTGTATTTGTTGAGCTTTCAGTTAATGATACTGAAGGCCAGGCCCAAATGCATGATGGGAAGTGAAACCATGACTGTGCGTAGTGCTACCAATTGATATATCTTCTCTGCGTTGGGAAATAACATAAGGTGTTAGGAAAAAGATCAATTGCTACCTTGCTTCCCCACATTGCTTCCCATGATATTTCTAATCGTAGGGAGAGGGATTGTAAGGCTTTAGCCAATTAAAAAAAGGCTCCAAAGGCTGCCAAAATTCGCTCTACTCATTTTACGCTGCCTTTTATCCCTCTATATAGGTAAAACGGCGCCATTACAGATTGAGCGCGACATTGCGTGAGTGGGTCGTGCAGTGCATGCATTAATTGCGTTAAATATTTTAACGTGATACTTTTTTTTTTTTATTAATTACCGCCGTTATTGGGATAAATTTGATAACCCTACCTTAAGCCTAAACTAAAGACTCTGGATAAGTGTAACATATTATGTCTGTAACGTTAAATACAATTAGAAAACGATTTAATTTAAAAATATACATATATTGAAAAAAGGCATGGCCGATATTTTTTTTGCCGATTCCGATACTTTGAAAATGACGTGATCGGATGCCGATCGATCGGGACAACTCTACTTTCAATTGAATCATGTTCGAAACTGCAATATAGGCAAATATTGTGTGACTGTTAAAAGAATTGTTATCCAATCATATATGTTGTAAATGGTAAGTACAGTGGTACCTCTACATATGAAGTTAATTCATTCCAGGACCTTGTTTGTATGTCGAAATGGTCGTATGTCGATCGAGCAGGATTTTCCCATAAGAATATATTATAATTCCATTCATTGGTTTCACAGCCTGAAAACCTACACTAAATCCTTAATAAATACTGCTGGTTCTATTGGAAATAGCATTTACACAGAGCAAAACAAATACATTATGAATACAAATTGGAATAATAATATAATAATAGTAGTAAAAATAATGACAATGACTGAATGAATTTATTGTCATTGTCATCATCATCAATGACAATACCTGTAATAATGTAACGAATCGGGTTCTAATGTGGCCGATGTGTTTTGCGTGGTGACCTGAACACACCGCGTGGCTGACGTGACAAGTGAGAGAGGCCTTTTTACTTTCACTTTTCATGTTCAGCTGCGGCGGACAGTAGGCATGTTTTGTTGAACTAGAAATAAATGATGAAAAACCTGACGAGGCTGGCGATTTTTTGGTGATGTTACAATCATAATAATTGTCACCTTAACTTATAAAGACCAGCGAACAGAGGTCGTAGAAGACCGTCGAGATAGTGGACATTGTACGGCTGTATTGTCGAGCCGGTTCACGAACGCGCACACCACGCTCATATTTTCTATCATTTGCATCTTTATTTCAATGATTAGCCTCACCTTTTTCCTTTTTTCACCAATTGCACTAACATTCTTGGAACCCGTGTTGATTTCTCTCTCAAGAAAATCTGATTCGGATTGCTGGAAAAAAAACTGCGGCGCTGTCATTAATCGTTGTATTTCGAGCATGTCGTCGGATGTAGAAACTAATGGCAAATCAAATTTTACGTGGGATGTTCATGAGATCGTGTGTCGAAGCAATCGTATTTTGAGGTACCACTGTATAATAAATATCACTAATTAAAAAAATCTTATTTATCCTGAAATGAATTAATGGCATTTCATTTCAATGAAGAAAATGATTAGCGGAATGTGTGTTTTGACCCACGTGTGTGTAACGCTGAAGAAATAGTCGAAATTTCAACGGGGATGACAACAACACACCCACACCTTCACACTAAGTACACACTGTTGAATGAACTCACCTTGTCATTCATTCTTTAATTAACACACGCTCCTGCTAATTAGGAAACACTAATTAACATATGCTGATTATTTAACACAAACAAAAATTCTCTTGCAACAACATTACAAAACACTGGCTTTAATTATTTTTCAGATTTTTATTAAGCATTGGCTGCCATTGGTGGCAATAGACACATTCAAACTGGAATGACTAGCCAACTTTAAATGATTGAGGGCCTAATGTCGTCAATGGCAGTGAATGACTTGATGATATTATTACAATGAACCATACGACAATTCGAAGCAGTATAGTATTTTGTCTTCCCCCTTGGAGCATTTCCATCCTTCTTAAATCTCTATTGGAATCACCATTCCTCTTCTGCTTTGTTAATTTTCCATATTCCTCCCAACATAAAAGGACCAAAAAAAGAAGCAGGACATAGTGTACCGGATGCTTTATGAGAAAAATGTACCGTCTTGCAATCACAAGAGATTTGGGGTTTCAGGACTTCCACCGACAAGCAAAAACAATACAGAAGCAAGATGGCCAATCAAATAGGAGAGGGAGTCCAAGGGGAGGAGTTTGATGTTTGATTGATGGCTTGAGGGAATTATTAAAGCATGTTAAAGTTTTGATTATAACTGTTTGACAAAAGATGTAAAATATTACAAATCTACATGCAGTCATTACTATATAATGTAATACATTTATACAAACTTCTTGATTGAAAAAATGAAATCATAAAAAAATTTGACAAAGTAATGAGATGTGTGTGTGTGTGTTTGTATGGCGGAAAACACAGACAAGACTGAAAAAGCAGTTTCTGCTCTTGCACGCTTCTTTAAAAGCAACTGCTTTATTTTAAGCCAAAACAACTGTTGTGTTTGATAGAACAATATGTCTATATGCTGCCATAGAAGATTCATGGCACATCAAGCCCCCGAGCTATTTTAAATTTTTCCGTTTTACCCTGAAAACCCACGTTTAAAGACGTCGTGCAACCGCTTTTGTTTCAACCCAGCCATAAAACGAAGGTAATTAATCATATTTATTATTCAAAATGTCTGTTGTTTTTAGCTTAGAATCATTAATTGATGACTTTAAAAATATATTCACTCACATACTTTAAACTTTTAAACAAATTATGTCACAATGAAAAAAATGGCGTCTGTAAAAAAGTCATGGATATCTACCTCATAACTATCGCTTAATTGTTTTTTTTTTTTTTTTTTTTTTTTGTTACTGCCGCATTTTCTCCGATGTTAGATGATAAATAATCAATACAAAGAAAAATGGAGAAAAAAAAACACGTTTAAAAGGGTTAGTATATGAAAAAGAAAATCTCAACCACTCCTTGATGTCTGCGATTTCTGCATCGCGACCCTTGTTATATTACCATGTTTCACCCATAAAATACCAAAAGAATCCAGCTGTGGCCATTCACAGCTGTGTCTTGACACCAAGTGATACATGCGACATGGAGTTTTTGGATCGAAACAAGTACGCAATAATATCTCTTTAAAGTCATGGCGTCTGTACTTTTTTTTTTTTTTTTTTTTTTTTTTAAATGCCCTCCTGTTCAAAATTTTTCTTACCCCAGAAAATTGAGATTTTAAACTTTCCAATTATGTATCGCACATGCATATCGGACAATTTTGAAAGTTGGCCAAATTGGGGGTCTCAGAGCGAAACTTCAAGTCACCTGAGTGTTTTCTACCATATAAATATATAGCCTTTTTTAATTTTTTGATTTGTTTTTCACTTTCCAGTTTCAGTAGTTTATTTATTTATTACTTGGAAGTTTTTCATTTTCTTGATTAGATTTTTATATTTAATTTGACTCTTTAATAAACCAAGCTAATGGTGTGAAGAGCATGCTGTTGTTTGTTGACTTTTAGTTTCCATTTGAAATGGGTACAAACAATGATACATTAAATGTTTTTGTATTTGTGATCAATGTCCTTGTTGTTTTGTAGTATCACGCATTGGTGTTGACGACAATGCATTGCGTACCGTAACCCTTCGTGCCCCACCTAAGTGCTCAGTGGCGGCTTGCTTCCCCATGTATAATGCTAATTGCGAAAATTAACATGCGAATGAAGCAGGATTTGGATAATAGAAGTAAGAAAAATATTGATGTTAATTCACACGAGGTGGCAACGGGGGGAAGAGTGCGAGAGGTGGAGGTGAGAGGAGGTTGTTTGTACTAGTTCCGTAAATGCATCCCGAGTCACCATTAGCATGCATTAATGGTGGCGCAATTACAAGCGGCAAAATGAATCAATTACTTTTCGAAAGGGCTGAAAGTTACGTTGGGAGCAATGAAGGCAGATCGAGTTGGGGATGAAGTTGCCTTTTTGCTTCGAATATGTTAACCTGTGACACTTGTGAGGATAGCGGCTCAGAAAATGAATGACTGAATGAATGTTTACCTGGGGAAAATGCTAACAGTGCTAACTTACTCTTCTTAACACCGCATTAGTGGAACATTTTTTTTACTGTTCACATATCTAAAATTCACAATAATATTTTTTTTCTTTCATGTTATAGTTTTCACTAAATGGTAACCGGTAGAAAGTAACATTGGTGTGTTATTTTTTATTAACAAGTCAGAGAATACTGAGGTGGTATGTTTTACCTTTTGTTACTGCTAACAAATTTGTGTCAAACTTTTAAATAAATATTTGCCCAAAATCAAGAATCTCTGAGATTAAGGCTAGGTTTATACCACAGGTCTTAATGCACGAATCAGATTTTTTCGTGTTTTTCTTACTCAAGTGAGGCATTAACTTGACGGTCTGAATGGCGAAAGTCATATAAAATTGGACCATTTCAAATCCGATCTAGGTCACTTTCGTATGCTGTTAATATCCGATCTTGGCCCCATTTTTCCAGAATGTGGCTGCGGTCTGAACTGTAAAGTCCCTCAAATCAGAATTCACGCAGCAATTACGTCAGTAATTAGAGATAGGGATAGGGCGCTACGGTAGAGATGGAGCTGTGCATTACCGTTAGCGCCTAGCTTGAACGCAGCTTTTAGAGAAAAGTTTGACAACAGTCATAAAAAAATAAAATAAAATGGGGGGGGTGAAAATGCTCTGTTTTCTCTCTGTGCTCCTAATGAGCAATATTTCAAGATTGCTTACACGGCCAAGAGTTGGGGAAAACTGTATGTATGTGTGTGTGTGCGTCATGCTGTCAATCCATATAAACTTTGAATATAAGACAAAACAGGGATTTTTTTATGTCTATTATTTGTGTTTTCTTTTTGGAAATCAAAACATGATCACCCTTGAATGATGTTGAGCCAGCATGTGTAGTTATGTTTTGATGCTCCTGCGCATGCAGGTCAGTTTGCTCAGCGCATCTCAGACTGCGAATTAGTGCCCATGCGTGATACTTGAACGGGCTTAATGGACAAAGGCAGCCCGAACCGGCACGCCAAAAAAAAAAAACAGATATGACACAAAAATCAGAATCGTGCATTAAGACCTGCGGTGGGAACCTAGCCTAAAGACTTTTGTGACTCGAGACCAAGACTTAAACAAGACCAAGACTGGGACCAAGTCCAAGAATCAGTGAGATAATGTCAAGTTCAGGATGTTTGGTAGTCAAAACCAAGACCATAACATGGACTTCATGATGATACTGATGGGTCACACCCGTCATTCACTGTGCCTCGCCTTCAAGTAGGGGGCCTGCTCACTTCAAAAGGAGTTATTCTCAATCTCATGCACGCAGCGATCTAACACCGGATTTAGGTTGAAAAAGTACGAAAGCTGTACCGCATACAAACAGGAATAATTGTCTCAGGAGTGATTTGTTTGAGGATTCAAGGTAATTATTATATTTTTCGTACCATGCATGCATTTTGAAACGTGCAAAAAGTCAATGGGAGAAATCAGCCGCTACGGCACTGGCGTTTGCAATATTTACGTAAAATAAATGCTACCTGCATGTTTGTTTTTTGCTTTCAACTAAGAATCGAGACTGTTTTACCTCCATATCTATAAAGAATTCAGGGATTTAAGCATTTATTCACAAAAATTTTCAACGGAAAAAGCTCTTTATTTTCACAAGGCGGCGCTACAGTGGCTCAAAGACTAGCAGCACATTTACATATTTACGTAAAATAAATGCTAACTGCCCAGTTCTTTGCCCTTTTAACAAAGAATCGAGACGGTTTTACGGCCATATCTATAAAGAATTGAGGGATTTACGCATTTATTCACAAAAATTTTCAACGTAAAAAGCTCTTTGTCTGTGTTTCCATTCGGTCAGCTTTGACAGCGATAGGCCCCCTATTAATCGTCCCCGCGCCCCGTGTCCTGTCAATATCATTCAGAAGTCTATGACACTAAAATAGACTTGCGACCAAGACCAAGAATCTCAAAGATAAAATACGGGTCAATACTTTTCAGAATCAGGCCATTCTGAGTTCGGGACAAAGAAATGCTAAGATAAAGTCAAGATTGAGACTTATGTAAGTCAAAACAAAGACAAGAGACCATTCCAAGACCCTTAAAATTTGTCTAGAACTAAGATAAATCTCAAGTGTTCAAAACTACTTTTAAAACGCCATGAGTTGAGCCGACTAGGATTCTTAAGGTTGCGATTCGATATTTACGTAACTGTTTGGCTGCCACTATTGCCAACAGATGTCGATTCCAATTCAATCAGACTTCTATTGCCAACAATGGCACTGAAACGTGATCATTCCAGCTTTTGTATTCTGGGCTTTAACTGCGGCACAATTACAAGTTAGAAACGAAATCAGTTGGTCGTCAAAAGGGCGGAAACCTCACCTGCCGGGAGGAGATGGATTACTTGGATGTGAGGGGGGGTCATATTTACTCTGGAGCCTGAAGCAGCGCGTGTTCGCCGGTGGGGTGAGGTGACATCCATCAGCTGTCTGGCCGGATGACTCGCAATGAGACTTTTCGTTCGGACTCTGTAATAACAGCAGCAAAATGAGACGGATGACCCAGCGCGGTCGCCTCCAAGCATGGGGGGCCTTCGCAGGTGACTGGTGGGCGGGGACGGACGTTGGGGGGCAGTGTCATTTTCTTTGACAGCGACTCAGGGTGGACTCTAGTCCAGGTGGACTCGGGTGGCTGAGCAGTTGTTGGACTGGAAGTAAAAGAAAAAATGCTCCCGGAAGGCAAAGGCCATCTGGACGGCAAAATGGGAATGCGCAACCCCCGACTGCCAAATGTTTTCCGTTGCACTCGTCCTCGTGAGGGTCAAGAAGGATGCAGTCAGAACTGGATGAATTTGGCCTGCAAAAGTACAGTACACTCTGGACTTGTCGCCAATCAATCATGGGAAGCACATAGACAAATCAACACAGATGGATAAAAACTTGCTGATTGTATTACGACAAATTTCCCCAGTTAGGATGTTCTTCAACAATATAATTTACAAAAACACATTATTCTAAAGGTGTTTTTCCTGTAAAATGATTGTTCTGAAGTTTCGTGATGCAGCATTACAAATATTTTCTTTAACTTTACTCAATATAAAGGGAACCTCGGACTTAAAGACTCGTAGGCTGTAATAAGCCACATTTGTTCTCTTTTACTAAAATATGTTATTAGAAACACATAAAATATTGCCATTGATTTAAAAATCTATAATATTTAGTGTTTTGACCTATGGAGGGTGCCATGTTTTAAGCGCGCAATGGACGCTTGGCGTGATGATGTAGATTGTCACTGTCACTCGACGAATACTACCGGCTTACTGCAATTCCTTCTATGCGGCGAGACGTCCAACACATGCGCTTAACGGTTAAAAGCAGCGGCTACTTAAGATTTGTGTTTTTATTTAGTCTTTTATTACCTTTTCATTGCCTCAAAATACTTTGCACGTGTTTCCCTCTCATACTTTTAAGCATTGTGTTTTCTTGTGGTAGCTTTAAAGCGATTGTTGATCTGCTGACCACATTAGTCAAGTAGGATATATTAACCACCCTTACTTGATATTAGAGTGGTACCTCTACATACAAAATTAATTCGTTCCAGGACCTTGTTTGGAAGTCAAAATGGGCGTATGTTGATCAGGATTTTCCCATAAAGATACATTATAATTCCATTAATTCGTTCCACAGCCCGAAAACCTACACTAATTCTTAATAAATCCTGCGGTTACTATTGCAAATAGCAATTACATAGAGAAAAAAACAAATAAATTATGAATAAAAAGAGAGAATAATAATACCTGTAATAATGTAACAAATTGAGTTCTAATGAGGCGAATATGTTTTGCGTGGTGTACCTGAACGCACCGCGTGGCTGACGTGACAGAGTGAGAGAGAACTTTTTACTTTTACATTTCATGTACAGCTGCGGCGAACAGTAGGCATGTTGTGTTGCACAAGTTCTTAAATTAAATGATTAAAAACCTGACGAAGCTGACCATTTTTTGGTGATTTACAATCATAATAATTGTCACCGTAACTTAGGAGGACCGTCGAGATCGTAGACATTTTACGGCCGTATTGTCAAGCCAGTTCCCAGATGCGCACACCACACTCATATTTTTGTATAATTTCTATCTTCATTTCCATGATAAGCCCCGCCTTTTTCCTTTTTTCACCACCTGCACTAACATTTTTGGAACCCATGTTGATTTCTCTGACAAGAAAATCGCCATGCGCCTGTCTTGCGGGAAAACAAAGATTAAGAAACTGCGGCGCTGTCAAAAGTCATCATATTTTGAGCATGTCGTCAGATGTAGAAACAAATGGCAAGTAAAATTTTACATCGGATGTCGAAAAAACCGTGTGTCGAAGCGATCGTATGTCGAGGTACCGCTGTACTACGTTTAAGTATTTTCTTAAGGCATCTTTAGTATTTTCTGTCTGTATGCATCTTTAAACAAAACAAGCTGAAAGCACATTTGGCAGAACACCGTTTTTTTTTTTTTTCCCTACTCTCGTCTCGTCTCATAGCTTCTTTCCTGTTCATTTTGTGTTGCTGCTCATTTTGTGAAATATCATAGTGCTTTCATGCTCATTAATATTCCTCTCGGGTTCAAATTGAAGGGGTTGAACAGAAGACATGTTTATGTCACTAGAGTCATATTTTGGAAGCCCGGCAGCATAACCATGTGACGTCACCGCCCTCCAACGTCAACAACAATGGCGACCTACTAGTTAAACTAATTTTTAAAATAAACTAGGGCTGTCAAAATTATCGCGTTAACGGGCGGCAATTAATTTTTTTAATTAATCACGTTAAAATATTTGACGCATTTAACGCACATGCCCCGCTCAAACAGATTAAAATGACAGCGCAGTGTAATGTCCCCTTGTTACTTGTGTTTTTTGGTGTTTTGTCGCCCTCTGCGGGCGCTTGGGTGGGACTGATTTTATGGGTTTCAGCACCACATGAGCATTGTGTAATTATTGACATCAACAATGGCGAGCTACTAGTTTATTTTTTGATTGAAAATTTTACAAATTTTAATAAAACAAAAACATTAAGAGGGGTTTTAATATAAAATTTCTATAACTTGTACTAACATTTATCTTTTAAGAACTACAAGTCTTTCTATCCATGGATCGCTTTAACAGAATGTTAATAATTTTAATGCCATCTTGTTGATTTATTGTTATAATAAACAAATACAGTACTTATGTACCGTATGTTGAATGTATATATCCGTCTTGTGTCTTATCTTTCCATTCCAACAATAATTTACAGAAAAATATGGCATATTTTATGGATGGTTTGAATTGCAATTAATTAATTTTTAAGCTGTAATTTACTCAATTAATAATTTTAATTGTTTGACAGCTCTAAAATAAACACAAAAACATCAATCAGGGTTTCAATATCAAATTATTTTAACTCATAATGATGTTTATCTTTTAAGAACTACAAGTCTTTCTATCCGTGGATCCCTTTAACTTTTTCTTCTAAAGAAACTAAAAATATCATTCTACAAATTTTGTAATAAATATACTCTTCTAAATGGGCGCTGCGTCATTTTACATACTGAAATTTTTGACTGTGACAATTGCTTTCGATATACGTAAGTGACTTGACTCCACACACCGACTATTGTTGTGCTCAAGACCATGACCGAGACCCTAACATAACTTTTCATGAATCAAGAATCAATTGAGAATAAGTCAAGATTAAGACTGAGTCAAACACCAGTCTAAGATCTTTAAAATATGTCTTGAACCACGACTGGTCTCAAGTGTACAACACTAGCTCAATCGTCCATCCTCTATTACACATGCAGTGATTTCCATCTGATCGTATGCCGTGTCCGGCAAAACACACTCTCAGTTCCTTGCTTCAGTACCTTACCACCATCCTCCCTGCCCGGCTGCCTTTCTACTGCTCAAAATTACAAAACGTTCACATCCGCAAACCCTCCCCGGCTTGATTTTTCTTTTTTTTTTTTTTCTGAAAATGCGAGTAGAAAGAAAGAAGGGGGGGCGGCTGTGGAGAAAACCTCATTTCTGGCGGCGTGCTGCAGCTCGCGGGTTATTGAGGTGGCTGTAATTTGATAAGGAGCACAAACTCAATGGACTGTGAGCCAGTCAGCACTTTGAGGCCAGTCACATTTGCAGTACCAAGCGGCGGGCGGGGGTCGGCCAGCGAGAGGGCTGCGACGCTTGTGCGGCGGCTTTCCTCGGGGCAAGTCGGACCGGTGTGCCTCCGACTCGGATGGCATCTAATCTGCCCATCTTTTTGGCTCTCGGTGCTCCCAAAGTCACTTTTTGTTGTCTCCGCATTCCGATAAGACCCGAGTGAGATCAGCAGAACCTTTTGAAAGCGTGCTGTAAATAATCGCGGCCGAGTCACAGCCCCGCAGATCACAGATTAGACTCACGTCATCGGAATGAAACGCTTGATCGGTTTCTTCAAGCGCGACCAGCCGCCCCAAGATGAGCATTCACACCATGCCTATTGACAGTAATCAAGTAAAATTACCTTCTTTAAAGTTTACTTTAGTCAAATTCAACCAAACATCTACCGAATGTCTTGGTTTTAAAGCAACGTTAGATACTTTACGTCATATAGATTGATGCCATAGGTCAGCGCCCATAGGGGGCTGTTATTTTTACAAATTGACCAATCAAATGCGTTGAAAATGGATTGCACTCTTTTCATGACACAGATTCCGTGACTTTGCGAAAGTTGACTGTATGTCTACGTTCACCAGCATTTTTTTACACAAGTATCCGTACTTACAGTATCTACAGAGCTTGAGCACTTTACCCAGCTGTGCCTTATGAAGCTGGTTGCATTGCCAGGGGCCCAATGAGATCCACGAACAACGTCGGAGCGCTCTTTTACACAGGCCCGGAAAAAGTGGGACATGGTGATTTTTGAAGTTAAACAGACTGTAAAATGCTGCAGGGATGGGGGCGGGGTCTGATGAGGCCCCCCACAGTGAAGGCGGTGGGTGGCTTTCACACATGAGCGGTCGTTCTGTCATTTCGCTGATGGCGAAGTCAATCTATGGTCCAGTATTTGAGGAGCGCCGTTCCGAAAGGTCGGCGCCGGGCCAACGCGGGGAGGAAAAAGTTTAGGGGCAGTTTACATGGCGACTCAATGACTTTGTTGCGGAGTGGCCTCGCGTGCATATGGTGTCGGCGAAGACGAAAAATTCTGAATCCTGCCTCCAAAGTGGAAGAATTCGATTGCGGGGGATTGAGGGGGGCTTGCTCCACATGCATATCAAAGGCTCCCGCGGCACAAGACGTCAGCACTCGTACACGTCACATTGGGCGTGCGCAGCGGTGCTACTAAATATTAAAAACAGCAAATATGGCGGAATGTCAGCTCTAATTTACTGTTATAATTAGAGATGTCCCGATCGATCGATGCCGATCGGGACATCTCATAGCGGAATCGGCAAAAAAATATCGGACATGCCTTTTTTTAATATATATATATATATTCTTTTTTTATTAAATCGTTTTCTAATTGTATTTAACGTTACAGACATATGTTACACTCATCCAGAGTCTTTAGTTTAGGCTTAAGGTAGGGTTATCAAATTTATCCCGATAACGGCGGTAATTAATTTTTTAAAAAATGTATCACGTTTAAATATTTAACGCAATTAATGCATTGTCGTGCTCAATCTGTAGTAGCGCCGTTTTACCTATATAGAGATAAAAGGCAGCGTAAAATGAGTAGAGTGAATTTTGGCAGCCTTTGGAACCATTTTTAATTGCCTAAAGCCTTACAATCCCTCTTCCCACGATTACAAATATCATGGGAAGCAATGTGGGGAAGCAAGGTAGCAACTGATCTTTTTCTTAACACCTTATGTTATTTCCCAACGCAGAGAAGATATATCAATTGGTAGCACTACGCACAGTCATGGTTCCACTTCCCATCATGCATTTGGGCATGGCTACAGTATCATTTACTGAAAGCTCAACAAATACACTAAGATGGCAATATTTAGTCACAATATACAAAGTTACATTTATCCTTTAAGAATTACAAGTCTTTCTATCAGTGGATCCCTCTCACAGAAAGAATGTTAATAATGTAAATGCCATCTTGAGGATTTATTGTCATAATAAACAAATACAGTACTTATGTACTGTATGTTGAACGTATATATTCGTCGGAGTTTTATTCATTTTTTTCTTAATGCATTGCCAAAATGTATATGATCGGGAAAAATTATCGGGAATGATTGGACTTCAATCTGGAGCAAAAAAAGCAATCGGATCGGGAAATATCGGGATCGGCAGATACTCAAACTAAAACGATCGGGATCGGATCGGGAGTAAAAAAACATGATCGGAACAACCCTAGGTATAATAATATTTTTAAATATATGTTGAATGTTTCCATTTTTGTGCCTTTTTGAACAAAAGAAAAATGCCGTTGCTTCGAGTGGGTGGGCATATTTTTTTCCGGGCTGAGGAACTTTGGTGGGGTCAAAGTGCATCATTCGCTGTCGCCTTGTAAATCTGCACTGCCCCCAAGGCCTGGCATGAATACTACATCGTTTTCATGCGGAATTGCGACATTGTTCGAATGGAGACGGGCCCATGTAAATGCAAATTTGAAATTTTTCGTATTCTCAGAGAGTCACCATGTAAACGGCCCCTTAGATTCGTTTATTTTATATTAGACATCCAATCCATTTAAACTGGGATTTGATGCCCATCGCCATCAACGGCAACCAATGAGTTCCTCTTTTGTTTTCTCGAAATGCTAGCATCCCGTGCTTTTTCTTTAGCTTGAGCGGCTATTGTCGTGCTCGCCGCCTCTCACTCGGCTACGTCTTTTTCTGAGCGGAGCCTGGCTGTGTAAAACATGAAGAAACGCCTTTAAGATCCACTCCCAGCTGACAATAGGCCGTGCATAAATCTGTTCCGCCGAGCCCAAATCCCCCGACGCGGCGTGGCGCGGTGGCGGCTGTATTCTCCCGAGATGCGACAGCAAAACACGCGACGCCCACGTGCAGATTAGCGGTCAGACACTTGTTTATGCTCCCTTTGGAATGTTTGGCTTGGCAAGCCGAGCAAAGGAGGGATTAGTTTCTATATGGAATGAATTTTTTTTTGGTTGGGCGGTGTAAAGATGGCAAAATCCACCTTCGTCCTCAGATCCTCCTGCTACCCACTTTTTGGGGTGTTGTTGAGTTACAAATATGTTGGACCTCCGATATGTTGCTCTTTATCATTCAATTGTAGATTTGAATGCAATTATTTTTTAATGGTTTTGACTAGAGATGTCCCGATCGATCGGCATCTCCGATCACGTCATTTTCAAAGTATGGGAATCGGCAAAAAAATATCGGACATGGCTTTTTTAAATATATATATATTTTTAAATTGTTTTCTAAATGTATTTAACGTTACAGACATAATATGTTACACTCATCCAGAGTCTTTAGTTTAGGCTTAAGGTACCGATAACGGCGGTAATTAATTTTTAAAAAATGTATCACGTTACATATTTAATGCAATTAATGCATGCGTTGCACGACCCACTCACGCATTGTCACGCTCAATCTGTAATGGCGCCGTTTTACCCATTTAGAGAGAAAAAAGGCAGCGTAAAATGAGGAGATTGAATTTTGGCAACCTTTGGAGCCTTTTTTAATAGGCTAAAGCCTTACAATCTTATTTCCCAACGCAGAGAAGATATATCAGTTGGTAGCACTACGCACAGTCATGGGTCTACTTCCCATCATGCATTTGGGTGGAATGGCTGCAGTATCATTTACTGAAAGCTCAACAAATATACTAGATGGCAATATGTAGTCACAATATACAAAGTCACAAGTCTTTCTATCCGTGGATCCCTCTCACAGAAAGAATGTTAATAATGTAAATGCCATCTTGAGGATTTATTGTCATAATAAACAAATACAGTGATTATGTACTGTATGTTGAATGTATATATTCGTCCGAGTTTTATTCATT